>NW_026014602.1:0-35000 GCF_020379485.1 Brassica napus
TTGATTGCGAGTTGGTTTGTTTAGTGATAGTATTTTTGAGATGCATCGCGTTCCAGGTTCTAGGGATTTTTATGCCCTGCATGTTGGCTATTTGTAAGAACCTGGTCGGACGACTTTTTTGATTTATAGGGACCTTCCCAGTTTGCTCCGAGTTTTCCCGCGTTTCGTTCAGCGGTGTTTTGGAAGACTTTGCGAGAAGTACCAGATCTCCCTGATTGAACCTACGATTCCGTACGTGGAATTATAGTATCTCGCAGCGGCATGCTGGTAGTTTTGAATTCGGATGAGCGCTCGATCTTGGCGCTCGTTAATGAGGTCGAGATCATCCAGAGCATAGCATCGTTGAGTTCCTCTCGTTCGGGTAAGAAGCCTTCTTCGAACACCGGGAAATTCTACTTCTGCGGGAATCATGCATTCCGTGCCGTATACCAGGGCGAAGGGAGTTTCTCCCGTTGCTCGCCTTGCGGTGGTACGGGGAGACTAGAGGACTCCCTCGAGTTCGTTGGCCCATCTACTTTTTTTGGCCTCTAAGCGTTTCTTCAGTCTTCGAGAATGGTCTTGTTGATTGTTTCAGCCTGTCCGTTGCACTGCGGATATCTGGGAGTTGACTTGTTGAGTCGTATCTTCCATTTTTTTGCAGAATGCCTCGAATCGGGTGGAAATGAACTGAGACCCGTTATCGGTTACGATTTCGTAAGAAACTCCATGCCAGATGATGTTTTTCCATACGAAATTCTCGACTTGGACGTCTTTTATACTTGCGTACGAGTCCGCCTCTACCCATTTTGAGAAAAATCGGTAAGGACTAGAAGGAAACGCTTTTGCTTTGAATTATGCAGAGGTCCGACAATATCCATGGCCCAGCGCATAAAGGGATAACGCGATATGATGGAGGAAAGAAACTTCGGCCGGTTGTCGGATAGTTGGCGCATGCCTTTGGCATTTTTCGCATTTTCGTGCGAATTTCTCGCAATCTCCGATCATTGTTGGCCAATAGTATCCATGGCGTTTGATTTTCACGGCTAGTGATCTTCCGCCCGGAATGGTTGCCGCAGGAGCCGGAATGTATTTCCTTCATTACTTTCCTCGCCTTTTCTCCTTCCAGGCACGTCAGGAGTGGTCCGGAGAATCTCCATTTGTAGATTTCCCCGTCCACTGTTACGTAGCGTGCAGCCTGTGTTCGGACCTTGCGAGCTGCCTTTTTTCGGCGGGCAGTTGCCCGTTGACAATGTAGTCTCGAATCGTCTGAAGCCATGGGGTATCACAGCCGTAATCAGATTGCTCTGATGGTGGTGGTATCGTAATTTCTTCTTCCTTGTCGTCTTGACCCTCTATAGATTGACGACGACTGGCGGTCCGATACTCGGATGTTCGATGAATTCGACCGGAATTACCCTTTTGAGTCCTGGATTGAACTTGATACTAGGGCCGCGAGGGCATCCGCTGGACATTCTTGGAACGGGGGATCCGGGTAAGGGCGAAACAGTCGAAGTCTTGAGCTAGACCTTGGACCAGTTTGAGGTACGCGTCCATCCGTTCGTCTCTGGCTTCATACTCTCCGCTGAATGACTTGCCACTAACTGGGAGTCGCAGTAAGCGTGGAGATTACGTATTTTTAAGCCGTGAGCCAAACGTAGACCTGCGATTAATGCTTCGTATTCGGCCTCGTTGTTTGAGGCATGGAATTCCAGCCTGAACGATTGTTCCAAGATCTCGCTCGTTGGAGATGTGAGACGGACCGATATCTGATCCTTGCTTGGATGAGGATCCGTCGACGTGGAGGATCCAGGTGGAATTTGGTTCCTCATTGGTTATTGTTCCCGTTGGAAGTTCGACCAAGAAGTCTGCGAGCACTTGTGATTTTGCGCTCGTCCTTGGTCAGTATTCGATGTCATACTCGATCAACTCGACCGCCCACTTAGCCAGTCGGCCTGATTGACTCGGGCTATGCAAAATTGTCCGTAAGGGAAAAGTCGTGAGGATGACGATTGTGTGGGATTGGAAATATGGTCTTAGTTTTCGGGCCGATGTTACAAACGCGCACGCCAATTTTTCCATCAATGGATACCTAGATTCGGCATCCAGCAAGGTTTTGCTTATGTAAAAAATAGATTTCTGCTCCCCGCGTTTTCCCTGATCAGGACTCCGCTTACGGCCGTTGCTGACACCGCGATGTAGAAGAATAAAGGCTCCCCTTCACGGGTTTTGCGAGGACTGGAGGAGTAGGTAAATAACGCTTCAGCTGTTGGAAGGCGTTTTCGCACTCTTCCGACCATTCGAATTTTTTATTTCCTCGCAGGACGTCATAGAAGGGCAGGCACTTATCTGTTGATCGTGAATTAAATCGGTTAAGTGCTGCGATTCTGCCGGTCAGTCTTTGGACTTCCCGTTTATTCTTTGGTGAAGCCATCTCGATTAGAGGGTTGATCTGTTTTGGATTTGCTTTGATGCTGCGGTATGTGACCAAGTAGCCGAGGAATTCCCTGATGCCACGGTGAATCTACATTTTGTCGGGTTGAGCTTCATGTTATGGGAATTTAGTTGTGCAAAGCATTCTTCGAGATGTGACACGTGATCTCTTGCTTTGAGGGATTTGACGAGCATGTCGTCGATATAAACCTCCTTCGTTTTTCCGAGTTGTTTGGAGAACATTCGGTTCACGAGTCGTTGGTAAGTTGCACCAGCGTTTTGAGGCCGAGGGCTTTTACCTTGTAGCAATAATTTCCGCGATCGGTAATGAACGCAGTCTTTTCACGATCGTCGGGATTCATCCTAATTTGATTATAACCTGAGAAGGCATCCATGAAGGATAAGAGTTCGTTGCCCGCTGTTGCTTCTACCAATTGATCGATGTGGTAAAGGGAAGCTATCCTTTGGACATGCCTTGTTTAGGTTGGTAAAATGCACGTAAACTCGCCACTTCCCGGTCTTTTTTTTGACTACTATGGGGTTGGCGAGCCAGTCCGGGTACCTTACTCCTGTTATCGACCCAACTTTAAGCAATTTTTCGACCTCATCGTTTACTGCGGCAGCACGTTCGGGTCCTAGCTTCTGTCTTTTCTGTTTGACGGGTTTGACGTTGGGGTCGATATTCAGCTCGTGACATGTTATGTTAATGTCGATTCCCGGCATATCTTCTTCAGCCCATGCGAAAGTATTAGGCTTTTTAAGACAGGTTATGAGGTCTGTCCTTAAGGTTCGTGGTGATTGGCTCCAATCTCGATGCAGCGTTCTGGGAAGGCTTCGACGAGACAGATCTTACCACGGGTTCGCATGTTGGCTCGCGTTTTTCATCTAGAGTGCGATGCGCGAGACTGCCAGAAGAATTCCGCTGAATCCTGATTCGCGTATCTTTGCTGGAGGTCTTTCTCTCTTTTCTAGGATTGATTTCGAGATCGGTCTCTTTAGCCTCAGTTCCGCGGCGAAATGATATCTTGCATATTTACATTGTTTTATCCATTCATCCATGAGCATTTTCATCATATAGATTAGGATTTAGCCATGTCTAGGTTGCATTTTGCATTCATTGTCCTTATTAGGTGCTGGAGTGTGCCATGGAGTGATTTGAGATGTTTGGGAGCATTGTGATCCAAAAGGGGTGAAAGATGAGCATGGATGGAGCCTTTAGAGAAATCTTCTGTTGCTAAGATTTTGTGGAGACACAGCAAATTGAGTTAGCTTTCTAATGGAAGTGGTTTCAAGTCATTTGGAGATGTAATGAAGGAGTTATGATCAATTTACTAGAGGCATATCCATCCTGGTCGAGCATCGCAGAGTGACCTCTCAGAGCGACCTACCGAGGTCGCTCCCAGCCAGAGCGACCAGCCAGAGCGACTACCTCAAGTCACTCCCAGCCAGAGCGACCAGCCAGAGCGACCAGCTCAAGTCACTCGCGTTTTGACGCGTCGAGACACGAAAAAAACGCGTCGGGAGTGACCTCCTGGAGCGACTATGCTAGGTCACTCCGCGTGTTTTGCTTGGACGATTTTTATGTTATTTCAGGGACCTTTTGGTCATTTGTTTTGATGTTTTACACTTTCTAAACCTAAGTTAAGTACTTTTGTAAGCCATTGGAGGCAAGATAATCTCTTTTCTAGAGAAGAACTAGTAAAAAACCTCTTTTGATTCAGATTTCATTGCTTTCATCTTGTGTTCTTGTTGATTTCTTATCTATTTCTCTACATGTTAATCTGAAATCCAATATGGGTTTAAGAGGAATCATGGAGATTAGTGAGTAATCACCTTTTGAATTCATGGGTTAGGGAGATTAAGGGTGATTAGGTTAGAGCTAGGATGTTTTAGTGTAGATCATTCATGTTTCCTTGCTAGTAGAGTATTCATAATGCATCTTCTGAGTTGGCCACTCAAAGTTGATCCTTAGGCATTTCTCACCCGAAAGGTGTTCGATGAAATGCCGAGACAACTCTCCTAGGCTTTTAGTATACTTTGCCAAAGACATTTGTTGTTAAAGGTGCTAAGATAGCTAATAGACTTGTTAGTAATGATTGCTTTCATATTATTCAACCAAAGACATTTGATGTTTGAGATATGTTAGCAAATGAGCATTCATCTAGACATAGAGCTTGCTTAGAATTGTGTCTAGGCTTAAGGTTGATAGTTTGATTGATCATTTGCCATCCTTAGTTCGATACTTGATCACCCAAGGTCTAATCCCTATGCCCATGAGTTCTCTTTTCCCTTAGTCAAGAAAGTATCATTCTGTTATTGCTTTCTAGTTTTAGTAGTAGTTTAAAACCCATCTAAATCATTGGTTGCACTTAGATTAAGTGAGTACTTGCATTCTCAGTGCTTTGATATCCCTCAGAACTGGTTCGACAATCTTTTATACTACAACATTTGTCTTAGGAGCCTTGAAAACTCCTAACATCAAATTGGCGCCGTTGCCAAATTCTGAGTAGATTTAAACATTGAGATTTAGTCACTTGCTTGAGACTAAGTCATTTTTTATTTTCTTTTGTTACTGATTCTCTTTCTTCACCTCCCTTTAATCTACAGGTGTATGAACTTGAGGAGCAGGGGTCCATCAAACCTAGTTCCAAGAGCTGCAGACATCAGAGCTTTAGAGAGAGAGTGTGCTAGAAAGAGAAGAGAAGAAGAGCAACAGGCTCACTTGCAGAGATTGGACACTGATATGGAGACATACCTCAAATGATGCGGGCGCAATGAGCTAACAACGTTCCACAAAACCAACAGCGAGCAGCTCGACCCATTGGCACTTACGACCGCCCCAACATTCATGGTCATAGATTGGGAATCCGAGCACCAGCTGTGGCAGCCAACAACTTTGAGATCAAATCAGGACTCCTCAACGTGATCGAGAACAACAAGTATCATGGCTTGGCTCTAGAGGATCCATTTGATCACTTGGACAGGTTCGACAGCTACTGTGGGTTGTCAAAAACCAATGGTGTGTCCGAAGATGCCTTAAAGCTCAAGCTATTCCCTTTCTCTTTGGGGGATAAGGCACGTCAGTGGGAGAAGTCTCTACCCAGCGACTCCATCACCACTTGGGATGACTGCAAGAAAGCATTCTTGGAGAAGTTCTTCTCTACTTCAAGAACTGCTAAGCTGAGAAACGAGATTTCCAGCTTTCAACAGAAGAACTTGGAAGGCTTCAGTGAAGCCTGGGAGAGATTCAAGGGCTACCAAGCTCAATGCCCACACCATGGCTTCTCTAAGGAGAGCTTGCTGAGCACATTCTACCGTGGTGCTCTTCCTAAGTACAGAGCCAGACTGGATACAGCTAGCAATGGTTTTTCTTGGGGAGAACTGAGGAGGATGCAGAAGAGCTGGTTGACAACATGGTAAAGAGTGATGCAGTCTACAGTGGAGACCACGACAGAGGCAGTAGAACAGATGATAAGCAGACGAGGAAAGAGATCAAAGCTTTGGAAGACAAGATCGACCTACTCATTGCTGAAAAAGCAACCCAAGAGCAGCTGAAGTTTGTTGGTAACTCCAAGCAGGAAGATCCACTTGTTGTCAATGAGGTTGAGGGTTTGGAAGGTCAAGAGGAGTTGTGTTTCATTAACAACAATGGTAGCTGGTACAAAAAGGAGCCCAACTTTCAGTACAACAACTACCAACAGAAATCCTATCCAACAACCAACAGAGTGGTTATCCGCCAAGAAACAACCAGCAAGGCAGCTATCAGCCTCAGCAAAACCCCTCGTCTGGTTCCTCTGCTCCTCAAGAGAGCAGCACTGATACCTTACTGAAACAAATCTTGGAGTCTCAGACTAGAAGTGAGAAGCATGTTGGTTATGAGTTGAAGAACCTTCATACCAAGATTGATGGGAGCTACAATGAGCTCAACAACAAATTCTCACACCTTGCTTCTACAGTCAGGAATTTAGAGAATCAGTTTGCTTCCATGAACACTCACCAGAATCGCCAGCAAGGATCTCTACCTGGAAAGTCTGACCAAAACCCCAAGGAAGCCAAAGCTATCACCCTTAGGAGTGGTAAGCAGTTACCTCCTAAAACCCTCACCAAGAATGTTGAGAAACTAGGTGAGGGGGTTGCCATCAACATAGATGATGAAGTGGTGATTGTTGATGAGAAGATCAATGACGAGATCTTGGAAAAAGATAGTGGAAGCCAAAGTAAAGGAAAGGTTGGGGGAAGAGAAGAAGACAGTAAAAGATGGTGAAGTTGTTACTCCAGCAAGTGAAAATTCTTTTGTTCCTCCTCCCTATGAATCCAAACTTCCATCCCCTGGTAGATTCAAGAAGCAGCTGCTAGAGAAGTACAAGGCTCTGTTTGAGAAGCAAATGAGTGAAGCTCAGGTTGCAATGCCCATCATTGATGCTTTCATGTTGATTCCTCAATACAGCAAGTTCCTGAAAGATGTTGTAGCTGCAAAGAAGAAGGAGATGGAAGGCATGATGATTCTTACCCATGAGTGCAGTGCCATCATCCAGAGGCTTGATGTTCCAGAGAAGTTAGAAGATCCAGGATGCTTCACACTACCTTGTGCTCTTGGACCTATGGTATTTGAGAAATGTCTCTGCGATTTGGGAGCTAGTGTCAGCTTGATGCCTTTGTCTGTTGCAAAGAAGCTTGGATTCACCCAGTACAAGAAGTGTAGACTCTCTCTGGTGTTAGCTGATCGTTCAGTGAAGTACCCTGTGGGCATCTTAGAGGACCTCCCTGTGAAGATTGGAAGGTATGAGATACCTACAGATTTTGTGGTGCTTGAGATGGGTGAGGAGGCTCAAGATCCATTGATTTTAGGAAGACCATTCTTAGCTACAGCAGGAGCTATTGTTAATGTGAAGGAAGGCACGATTGATCTCCATTTGGGTAAAGAGAACATCCTCCACTTTGACATCAAGATGAAAATGAGGAAACCAACTGTGTTCGGGCAAGCCTTCTACATTGAAGAGATGGACACTCCTGCTGATGAGCACCTTGAAGAGTTACCACCTGAGGACGACGAGGAGGGATCATCTCCCTCTACTCATTCCCCATAGAAGATAACCCACCACACTCCCCTGTATATACCATTTTATTTTTGCATATTAGTCTTCTTTTCGGTATCTCTCTCTACTTGACAACACAGAGACTGGGTAACTCAAGTTTGGGGGAGGTACCAAGTATTTGATCATGTTTGCTTTGATGTTGTTTCATTGAGTCATGCATTGCATACTTATTTGCATATAAAAAAAATCAATCATTTAGTTTGCATCAATTGCATTTCTAGGAGAGTCTAGAGCATATAGGTTGCATTCACTTGCATTGGGAGCAATAATTTTAAATGCCTTGTAAAGAACACTACGTTGCACCTGAGTAGCTTTTGCACCTCTCAAAAAGACTTGTATGTTTCGAGCCTTGAAAACTCTTCCTGAAACTTGTTGATTGCTGAAACTCAGTCTTTGAAGCCAACTACAACTTTATTTGAACTGAACGAACTTAATGTTTCTTGCTCATGGTCCCTTGTGTACTAAGTCATGGCTATACACACTTGAGTTGTCACATCTTTTATGCCAATCTTTTTTGACAAACTCTAGTGGTAGACCACTCCCAAAACCTTTCCCTCCTTTTAAGCTTTCATTGTTTGATGAGTGAGGCCTTTTTCGGAAAGTCTTACATGTGCATAATGTTGAGAGTATCGGGAACGACAATGCTTGATCTTCATTCTTGCTAGATTGGACACTATATTGTCTAGCTATAGGTGGGGGGTGAGTGTTGTGATTATGATTTGGGAGAAATGAAAAAGAAAAAGAATAGACTCTTTGTGCTTAAGTGAATTGTTTTGTTGGGATAATAGAGAAGCCTCTAGCTCAAGTTTTGAAAGTCTTGGTCCTCAACCTAAAAAAAAAAAAAAAAAAAAAAAGAGAAAAAAAAAAAAGAAAAAAAAAAAGGGGGCTAGCAAAGTTGTTAGGAGCTAAGAAATATTTTGAGGTTCTGAAAAAATCCCTTGTAGATTTCAAAGAGAAGGAGTTAAAGTTCTTAGGATCTTTTGGTGAGAGATGTGAGTTGGGTTTGACATTTGGGAATGATTGTGTAATTGTATGTTTGGGAAAAGGGTAGAACAATGGAGATTGAGCATTGTATGCATGAGTTGATCCCTTTCTTAGATATATTATGTGCAATGTCAAGGCTACTTGTTTCGAGAGTAAACCACCTTAAAGATCATATGTTTTTAATCTCTTGAATCACTTGAATAAAAGCCTTCCCTTACCCAACCAAATGACTTGGACCAACTGACCATTTACAAGAATTCACCTGATGTTTTGTGCTTAATGAATGTGAGAGTTGGTTGATTTGAATGTGTGGATGCTTGATGATGAGTGTAAGAACAAAAAGAGTTAAGATAGGCCTAGAGAAGCTAGAGTGTAATAAGAGAGTGTGCTAGTTGTGTTTCTTTTGGCTATGTGCTCCCACCTTCAACCTCTCTCCCTATGAGTTCTAGAAAGTTCACTTGTGGACAAGTAAAAGAACAAGTTTGGGGGAGTTGATATCTTGCATATTTACATTGTTTTATCCATTCATCCATGAGCATTTTCATCATATAGATTAGGATTTAGCCATGTCTAGGTTGCATTTTGCATTCATTGTCCTTATTAGGTGCTGGAGTGTGCCATGGAGTGATTTGAGATATTTGGGAGTATTGTGATCCAAAATGGGGTGAAATATGAGCATGGATGGAGCCTTTAGAGAAATCTTCTGTTGCTAAGATTTTGTGGAGACACAGCAAATTGAGTTAGCTTTCTAATGGAAGTGGTTTCAAGTCATTTGGAGATGTAATGAAGGAGTTATGATCAATTTACTAGAGGCATATCCATCCTGGTCGAGTATCGCAGAGTGACCTCTCAGAGCGACCTACCGAGGTCGCTCCCAGCCAGAGCGACTACCTCAAGTCACTCCCAGCCAGAGCGACCAGCCAGAGCGACCAGCTCAAGTCACTCGCGTTTTGACGCGCCGAGACACGAAAAAACGCGTCGGGAGTGACCTCCTGGAGCGACTATGCCAGGTCACTCCGGGTGTTTTGCTTGGACGATTTTTTATGTTATTTCAGGGACCTTTTGGTCATTTGTTTTGATGTTTTACACTTTCTAAACCTAAGTTAAGTACTTTTGTAAGCCATTGGAGGCAAGATAATCTCTTTTCTAGAGAAGAACTAGTAAAAAACCTCTTTTGATTCAGATTTCATTGCTTTCATCTTGTGTTCTTGTTGATTTCTTATCTATTTCTCTACATGGTTAATCTAAAATCCAATATGGGTTTAAGAGGAATCATGGAGATTAGTGAGTAATCACCTTTTGAATTCATGGGTTAGGGAGATTAAGGATGATTAGGTTAGAGCTAGGATGTTTTAGTGTAGATCATTCATATTTCCTTGCTAGTAGAGTAATCATAATGCATCTTCTGAGTTGGCCACTCAGTTGTTGATCCTTAGGCATTTCTCACCCGAAAGGTGTTCGATGAAATGCCCGAGACAACTCTCCTAGGCTTTTAGTATACTTTGCCAAAGACATTTGTTGTTAAAGGTGCTAAGATAGCTAATAGACTTGTTAGTAATGATTGCTTTCATATTATTCAACCAAAGACATTTGATGTTTGAGATATGTTAGCAAATGAGCATTCATCTAGACATAGAGCTTGCTTAGAATTGTGTCTAGGCTTAAGGCTGATAGTTTGACTGATCATTTGCCATCCTTAGTTCGATACTTGATCACCCAAGATCTAATCCCTATGCCCATGAGTTCTCTTTTCCCTTAGTCAAGAAAGTATCATTCTGTTATTGCTTTCTAGTATTAGTAGTAGTTTAAAACTCATCTAAATCATTGGTTGCACTTAGATTAAGTGAGTACTTGCATTCTCAGTGCTTTGATATCCCTCAGAACTGGTTCGACAATCTTTTATACTACAACATTTGTCTTAGGAGCCTTGAAAACTCCTAACATCACGAAACATACCTGTGAAACTCTCGGATTTCCCCAAATTATCTCGACTTCGTTAGGGGTCGGGAACTTGAAGCAAAGATGGTAGATTGATGGGATTGCGCGCATGGTGTTCCCATGATAACGTTGTAAGATGCAGGATGGTCAACGACTAGAAACTCTGTGACGTTCGTCACGGTTCCGGCTTTGACAGCGAGATTAATCGATCCATAGGCCATGGTCGTTTCCCCCGAAAGCCCCAGCAGTGGGCTTGGGCATTTGTGACTTCGGATTGATTGATCCCCATCTTTTCGAGAGTGTCTTTGAAGATGATATCGGCCGAACTTCCGGTATTGATTAGCACTCTAGCGACGTCGATATCTCGAATCGTCAACTCGATAACAAGGAGGTCGTTTCGAGGTTTAGCTCGATCGATCGTTGCTCCCCCTTGAATGAGATAACGTTCGCGCATGTCGAATCTTGCATACCGGTCCTGATCGTTGAGTGGCTTTTGCGGGTTAGATTGATCCGTATGTCCCCCTCCTTCTAGCGCCAAACTGTGGGAACCGAAATTCACACCGTCGATTTCCGTTTAAATAAGGAAACTAGGAAAACCCTAATTTCCCAGAGGACCCGGATATCTGCTAATTACCACACGTCAAGCAATCAGAACACGAGAATAACAACGTTAAAGTATAATAAATCGAAAAGAGAGCAAAGAAGATCTTATTCCGAATCTGCATATGAGAGTTTACAACAAGGTATAAGCCTGGGCTCGAGAGCTGTCGGCGAGATTCCTAGTTCTAGCAACCCTAAAACGGCTAAACCTAATTGAGTCGCAGCTCGAAATAACAAAAACGGAAAATTGCCTAAATCACTCTAAGTGCTAAGTTTGCTCTGAAAAAGTTCTCCCCCATGCTCCTCGCCTAGGACTCCTTATATACTAGCTCCAAGGTTGGTTTACGCTTTTACTCTTCTGCCCTTAAGCCGTCATAGCATAAAAATGGAGATATTCCATTTTTCCCGATCTTCACAATTATCTTCAAAACTTCCGTATTTATCCGCGGAAACTTAACATTTATCCTTCCTTGTGGGCCAAGCTACGGTCTCGAGTCGTGTTTTAGGTCCCTTTGGGCCGTCTTCCGACTCGACACGTTTACTACGAATTTTCCGCGGTTTCTCATCCGCGAAGTTTGATCGATGAGTTGGAATAGCGGAAAACGTGGACTGAGCTTGCTACGGTCTTCGGGAGATAGCGTTCGAAGATTTCACGAGAATGCATGGATTGATGTATGTCGATGTCCGGAAGAGTTCAATCGCTACACAGCGACCGAACTTCGGCTCGAGCCCGGTCGCTACGTAGCGACCGAGCGGGACGATCGCTCGAGCGGGATGATCACTCGGTCGCTACGTAGCGACCGAGCTTTGACTCGAGCTCGGTCGCTACGTAGCGACCGAGCGGGACGATCGCTCAGTCCCTACGTAGTGACCGAGCTTGGCCGAGCTCGGTCGCTACGTAGCGACCGAGCTTTGGCTCGAGCTCGGTCGCTACGTAGTAACCGAGCGGGACGATCGCTCGGTCGCTACATAGCGACCGAGCGGGACGATCGCTCGGACGCTATGTAGCGACCGAGCTTGGCCGAGCACCGAGCGGGACGATCGCTCGGTCGTTACGTAGCGACCGAGCGGGCTTTCGTCGGACATCTCGATTCTTTCTTCCGTAAAGCTTTTTCGTAAGGAAGAATCTATTTCGAAAAGTACTCTTCGGAGGAATTCTTATTTTCTTCCTCGGATGTTTTAATGTTAAATTTGTCGTAACCGTTTTTGACCCCAACATGTTCCACTTGCCAACTCATCAAAGCAGAACATCAAGTGCCTAGTGGGTTATTACAAAGCTTGCCTATTCCAGAATGGAAATGGGATCACATCACAATGGACTTTGTGACTGGGTTCCCTACCACGAGGAATAAGAAAGATGCGGTTTGGGTTGTGGTTGATCGCCTAACCAAATCAGCACACTTCCTGGCTATCAAAAAGTCGGATGGGGTAGATCAGATTGTACGTAAGTACATTGATGAGATCGTCCGACTACATGGTGTGCCGGCAAGCATAGTATCAGATAGGGATTCAAGGTTCACATCTTACTTCTGGAAGGCTTTCCAAAAAGCTTTAGGAACAAGAGTGAACATGAGTACAGCCTATCACCCACAGACGGATGGACAGTCTGAACGTACGATCCAGACATTGGAAGATATGTTGCGAGCATGTGTTCTAGACTGGGGTGATTCCTGGGAGAAACATCTACCTCTGGTAGAATTTGCTTACAACAATAGCTTCCATAGTAGTATTGGCATGTCGCTATACGAAGCTCTGTATGGCCGTCCATGCAGGACACCCTTATGCTGGACCCAAGTTGGGGAACGCAGCATGATTGGTCCAGAGATTGTCGAAGAGACAACCGAAAAGATCAAGTTCTTGAGGGAGAAGATGAGACAGGCACAAGACCGCCAAAAGAACTATGCAGATCGAAGAAGGAAAGATCTCGAGTTCCAAGTAGGTGACTTGGTGTATCTCAAAATGATTACCTTCAAAGGATGAGTCCGGATCTCCGGAAGACGGAAGTTAGATCCAAGATACTTGGGGCCGTTCAAGGTCATTAAAAGAGTTGGGAAGGTGGCCTATAAGTTGGACTTGCCGGCCAAGATGGACGCATTCCATAATGTGTTCCACGTCTCCCAACTTCGGAAATGTTTAACGGACCAAGACATCGCTCTTCCTGCCATTCCAGACGATCTTGGTAAGAACCTAACCTTGGAAACAAGACCAGTTCGAATCATAGATAGGATGGAAAAAGCAACAAGGAAGAAGACGGTCCAGATGGTCAAGGTCGTCTGGGACTGTAATGGTCAAGATATAATCACTTGGGAAACCGAAGCTAGAATGAAAGCAGAGTACCCAGAGTGGTTGGATCAGTTTGTTTCCGAGGAAGCATTCGATTCGGATTCGAGGACGAATCCATCCCAAGGGGGGGGGGGGGGGGAGACTTGTCACGCCCCCAATCCTGAGTAGGATTGTTGGGACGGCCATGGTTCGAGGAAACGTGCAAGCCAGTCCTAGGACATCAAGGCAAGCGTTCCATGGTCGAGAAAGAAGGTTAAGGACATAAGGAAACTTAGACTTAACCTTATACAAGCTAAGAGACAGCTAGGACGAGTAAGACGGTAGCTGGACGAAGTGGTTGAGTAGCTCGGCCACCTCAAGGAAGCTAGGTTCAATTCACTCCAGCTCAGTCCCTACTAGGTCAGCTCCACTAGCTGGACTACTAGCTCACTCAGCTGAGGCAGCTGAGAGTCCGCTCATCTCAGCTAGACGGACTGTCCGGGCTTTAGGCCGATGGTCCGGTTCCGGGTCAGTGGCGGGCTGTGAGGTCCGGCCATGAGGCCATGGGCTGTTGGGTCTTAGGACAAGGCCATGGGCTAAGTCCAGGAGGATTGGGGCGTGGGTTGGGCTTGTTGCCGACCCCAAACCCAATCAGAAAGGGCGAAGGGATGCAAGTGGCCGAATGGGGACAACCCTTGGCCGATGGTGCCCATTCGCTAGCAAGTCATGCCTGTTCGTGGGGCAAGACTTACCCCCTCGTTTTCTATAAATATGGGGGCTCTCTGGTCGATTTCATTATCCAATTCCAGAGTAAAATACCCAGAGAAAGAAAGAGAGAAAGAGAGAGTTCCGGCCAAGAGAAAGGCCGATTGTGGTGGTGTTGTGTTCCGGCGATCTGATCGCTTGAGAACTAACTCCGGTCAAGAATGGGAGATCAAGACAAGGAGAAGAGCATGGAGAACCCAGACGTGGTTCACAAGGTATGTGATGGGCCGTGGCTCCATCAGACCGAACGGACGGTCCATGCGACCGCACCGCGGCTCTGCTCGGTTCCTAGGTCCCATCCGGCTCTCCTTATCTGTTTCAATTTGTTTCTCTTCTCTTCTCTCTGGTTAAACACGAAAGGTTGTGTTGGTTGAGTCCAAGGGACACGTCCCTAGGCTTTGGCCGAACATAATCAAACTGCTAGCCTAGACACGGGTCGGTTAGTGGGATGATCCGATCGCACCAAGACTGGGTGGTTAGGACGAACGGTTGGGAATGACCCAAAGGGCACGAGTTGTCAAGAGTCACGAGTGTCCAAGAGGCACGAATGGCCAAAGGGTACATGTTCCAAACGGTGTCTTTCGGGACAGGTTAGGACCGATCCTTATGGATCAGCCTATGGCTTGTCTAGTCAAGACAAGGTCACGGTTTGTCTAAGCCAAGGTAGAGTCGCAAAGTCTGACCGGTTGCTAAGCCTTCTGGATTAGGCTTGAGGCTTACTCGGCCGATTCAATCCAGGCCTAAGGCCGGATCAGGTAAGGGAGTCCGTTGGGCCATCGAGCCGGACTCCATTGGCCGGTCGCACCTTGATTCTATCTGGTTAGACGGATTGGTCTTTGGGGACGATCCGGATCTGTTCGTGTGTTCTGTTATCTATTCTGGACTATCTATCTGATTCTAAGTCAAGGGGTGGTTGGTTGCAGCAGGTGCATTGGTCAGCCCGAACGGCATAACCACAAACTCATAGTGGCTGTACCTAGTTCGGAACGCTGTCTTCCTCACATCATCTGGTGCAATGGGGATCTGATGATACCCAGAGGCCAGGTCAATCTTGGAGAACCACTTGGCTCCACGGAGTTGATCCAACAACTCCTCAATCCTGGGTAAAGGGTACTTGTTCTTCACAGTCACCCTGTTCAAACCCCTATAATCAATGCACAACCTAAAGCTACCATCCTTTTTCTTAACAAATAGGACTGGTGCTCCCCAAGGTGATACACTAGGGCGTCTGAACCCCTTCTCAAGCAACTCCTCAAGTTGCTTCTTCAGCTCTGCCATCTCAGCTGGTGCCATTCTATATGGACTTTTTGATAATGGGGCCGTTCCAGGTTCCAATTCAATGATGAATGCGTCAGCCCTATCAGGGGGAATGCCCTGTAGTGCCCCAAACACATCCTGAAATTCCCGAACCAACGGTATACCCTCTGGGTCACAGTCCCTTACAACCTCATCAGTGTAAATGGTAGCCAAAAAGGCCTCACAACCATTTCCAAGTATCCGTTCTACTTGGACTGCTGAAACCACCAAACTACAAGAGGTTGGCTTGATTCCATGGTACTTAATCGGGGGTCCAAACTCGTTCTCAAGTTGCACCCTTCCCCGGTGACAATCTAGAGTTGCCCGATACTTTCCCAACCAGTCCATGCCCAAGATCACTTCATGATGCTTGAGGGGGACAACAATCAGATCTATAGGCATCGGCCTATCCAAGATCACCACAGGGATGTCCTTAACCAGACTGAGCGAGTTCATAACTTGCCCTCCGGCCGCACTCACTCGTTTAGGACCATCCCATGTTCCATACTGTAACAAACCTTTTCCTATCAAACTTGGACTCACAAAACTATGTGTAGCTCCATTATCAAATAATGTGTGTGTTTCCACACCACCAATACTTAAGGTCCCTACACAAGACCCATCAAAGTATATCTATCCATCCTAGGTTCCATACAATGCAATTCTACTGGAATTGTAAAAGTAGTAGTCTATAATGTTACCAGTGATCGCTTGGAAAGGCTGAGTCCCATCCACATCCTTGGATAGCTCATACACACGAGGTGTTGAGGTCTGACCTTGTCCCTGGACTGGCCTGCTAGCCTCTCCACGTCCCTTACTGGTTGCCTTGCAACTTAGGGCAATCCCTGCGGTAGTGGCCCTTCTGGCTGCAGTGGTGATAGGTCCTGGACTCACCCAACGGGCTTGGACAATCCTTGGCAATGATCCATCTCACCACATCGAGTGCAGGCACCCATGGCCTTCCAGCACTCTCCACCGTGGTATCGACCACACTTAGGGCACTCTGACCTACCACTTGAGGTTTTACCCTCCTTGGTCGAGTCCCTCTTCCCCTTCTTGTCACCACTCTGACCCGAGGATACCACCACACTCTTCAGCTTCTGCTTACCCTCCTCGGTGAGGTTGGTCTCCAGCAAGGCCATCCTCCCAACCAACTCAGAAACCGTGTGGAACTTACAAACAGAACAGTAGGTTCGAAGTTCCACCCTTAGGCCTCGGATGAACCTTCGGACTTGAACCTTCTCATCCTCTAGTTCTCTTCCCACATACCTCCTGAGTTGGTTGAACTCTTCTTCTGCTCACGAACAGTCCTCCGTCCCTGAGTCAAGTCCAGGAACTTGGACTCCAAACGATCCCATGCCTCAGCAGGAAAGTACTTATGGTTGAACTCAACCTCAAAGTCAGCAAAGTGCTCAATGGTACCATTGGTACGCTTGTCCAAAGCTAACCACCGATTATGTGCATCTCCCTCCAGGAAGTGTACTGCTATGTCCTTCTTGTAATCCTCAGGACATCGTGTGGACTTGAAGTTTCGAACCAACCTGGTTCTCCACTCGTCCGCCTCCATAGGATCAACACTTCCAGCAAAGTGTTTGGTTCCCAACTTGGAGATATGCTCCAGCACCTTCAGGTAGTCCATACCATGCACTGGCCAGATCGGTGGGTCTATCTCAATCACCTCAGCCACACGGCCAGCACCAACATCAGCCACTCCAGCAGCAACCCGAACCGGGGGATTAGCCTGTCCCACGGACGAGTTCACCAATGGTGTGAACGCCTGTGTCAAGGAGGCTATCTGAGCTCCCATGATCTGCATAGCCTCCACCAAGCCCCTTATGGTCGGCTCAATGACCTCCTCGGCACCAGTGACCCGAACATTGTTTGCATCAACATTCTGGCCACTCTCAGCACCAACGTTGGACGACCCAGTATCGTCTCCATGGACTTGCTCTTGCTGCTCGTCCACATTAGTTTCATTAACCTCAGTAGGAAGTGTTGGACCCACCGGAAGTCCGGTTGCATTGTCCACCTGCTCCACCAGAGTGGGTAGCACTGTGGTTGGAATGGTTCCAGCTAGTAACACTCCGGTCTGTTCAGCACCATCCTGCCCCACTGCTCCAGACGCTCCAGTTGCCTCCTTTCCTTTCCGAGATTTATACCTTCTTGTACCCTTAGGAGTTCGGTCTCCAGGGGCGACTTCCTTCTCTTTCTCCTTTGCCTTCTCCTTGTCTTTCTGCCTCAAATCCATCCTCTTGATCACACGCCCAAACACACCAGGAACACTCAAGAACAATCTCTTGGATCAAATCGGCCAATCCAAGGTTTGTGTCTCTCTTTCTCTCTTGAATTTTCTCTGTGTTTCTCTCTGTGTGAAATTGAGTAAAAATCGACCAGAATGGCAGAAATGAGAGAGAGAGGACGACTTAAACTGTCCCCAACCGCCTGGGTGAACAGTTACCAAAAATCACATCCCTTCTTCCCAAAACCGTCCCATAACCGCCCATTGGCGGTTTCTCCCCTTTTCTTCCTTTGACAAATCGATCACTGAGCCTCAGCTCACACTCTGGAAGCTTTCCCACTCCCTGTCCCAAGACTAAGACCAATTTGGTCAAACCGTCCTGCACCCGGACCATCGGCTCGCCCAGTAACCGTCCTGGACTCGTCCACACTGATCCGAACCAGAACGCACCGTTCACTGGATTGAGCTGACCTCCAGCTGTTCCCAGCTGACTGATGCCCTTAACCTTCATTCAGGGCCATGATACGCTTGTCTCAAGGTCTAATGACCTGACTGGTGCGTCTCCCCGCACCATGGCCCGTCCGGGCGATCCTACATAGGATCGGGGACATGACAGATGAACACGTCCTAGGCTTCCTCTGCATCTTGGGAACACACGCAAATACCTAGGAGAGAAGGGAGAAGGCCAGACTTCACTCACAAATGCATGAATAGCCTTGAAGGTGGATGCAGTGTAGAAACTGGTTTCATGGAAGTTCCATGGAAGGGATCAGGGGTGCGACCCACAAATGGATCTTATCAAACAGGAGTTATGTGATAAGGGTTGATAGAGGCATGCACTGGAGGAGCATGGCCGAACATAATAAGGAAAGGCACATGATCTAATCAGATCATGTATAAGGTAACCGGTTTTATGATTACCTTTGAATTACAATTCTGTTGACTGTGGAATTGATCATGGCCAAGTATGGCACGTCCTTGAGGACTATATATATTAGGAATGCTTATGGTGTAGTCTGTTGGATCAGGCCTGATGGCACTGAACCAAGGCCTTGGCCGGTTCAGGAATGGTGCCCATGGCCTTGGCAGGGCTGTTCATGATCAGGATCTATATGGTCTGCGTCGATTCTTTGGAATATGATTATGGGAATCTCTTAGTTATGAATTATCATGAGTTTTCATGTATTTTAATCAATTTTTAGGAATTGATTTGATGATGTCTAGTTTTGGCCGGTTTGGCTGACTTTGGCCGAGATCTATAGGATCGAGGCCGGTTCTGAAAATTCTGATTATGGCATTCTCTTAATTGGGAATTATCATGAATTATCATGAATTTTAATTGGGTTTTTGGAGCATACTTGGAAGAGGTCATTTTTGTACCTGAGAGCATATTGATGCTTATCTGGTGGAGTTATGTTGGGTTTGGTCATGTGTGAACCATTAATCCGACTCATGGAGGAGGCACATGGGGGTCCTGGTATTAGAGGAACCATGTGGATTGCAAGGTCCAATATGTTTGGAACCAGCAGGAAGCCATGAATAAGAGTATAGCTAGTACTTGATGGCGTGGACCATAAGTACTGAGCTTGGGTGTTATTATTCAAGGAAGGCCGTGTGTGATCTGATCATGGGTAAGGATGGACGACCTGATCCATAGATGATAGATCAAGGTGTCTGATCTGATTGATCAAAGGATGCACCGGTGGTAAAAGGAGGACTGATCGGCTTCGTTGGGACATGGTTCCATGACCGGTTAGGTACGTGTGAAGACTCATCAGTTCTGGGTCATGTAGGGTGGTTGGTTGATTGACTCAGGATCTGATGGGCGTTGTTAGTCCATGAGCTGGACTTGGTATCATAAGTTGATAAGGCAAAAGGATGTGGGACAGTGCATGAGCAGGTAAGGGCCAGCTGCATGTCCTTAGCTGTTTGAAGACTTCTCAAAGGTTACTTATGTCTGTGGGGATGGTTGGCTGAATGACTAAGTACCTAAGGGAGTTGTTTTGTGTGTGTAACGGAGCTGGATGCAGCATATGGCAGCTGGCCATAGCTCGGTCCTAGCTCAGATCGAGTGTGACAGCTCGATCAGCTGGTATTTGAGTTAATTCAGCTAGAGTAGCTGGGCCGATGAGCTAACAAGCTCCGTGGATGTGGCAAAGGTATGATCTAGCAATGTTGCATAGATCTAGATAGAATGGTTAGGGAAAACGGAACCTCAGATTTGTATGACTTGGTTCGTGTTCAGAATCAACCTTGGAGCTAGCTGGTAGTTGAGTATACTAACCATTAGCTGAGGTGATTCGACCGGACAAGTATTAGATTGGATTTAGTCCAATGGATGATAGATGTTATTCCGCTGTGCATAAGTCGAAATGATCTAAGCAAGGGAATGACTAAGGTGTGTCCGTGTGTGTTCCTCTGTGTCCGTCAGCACACACAGGACGTCCGTGGCTATCCATCAGTACACATATCAGCACGTTGGTCCTAGGACTCAGCACGCTGGCCCTTCCCATGGACTGTTTGGGTGATTTTGGCCCACGTGGGCTGTCTGTTCAGTACACAGGACGTCCGTGGGTGTCCGCCAGCACACACATGACGTCTGTGGCTGTCCGTCAGCACACATAGGACGTCTGTGGCTGTCTGTGTGTGTCCGTGTGTGTCTGTGGGTGTCCGCCAGCATACACAGGATGTTCATGGCTGTCTGTGGCTATCTGTCAGCACAAACAGGACGTCCGTGTGTGTCCGTCAGCACACACAAGACGTCCGTGTGTGTCTGTCAGAACACACAGGACGTCCGTGGCTGTCCATCAGTACACATATCAGCACACTGGTCCTTGGACTCAGCACGCTGGCCCTTCCCGTGGATGGTTCGGGTGATTTTGGCCCACGTGGGCTGTCTGTTCAGTACACACTGGACGGCCGTGGGTGTCCATCAGCACACACAGGACGTCCGTGGGTGTTCGTCAGTACACACAGGACATCCTGGCTGTCCGTGCGTGTCCGTCAGAACACACATGACCTCTGTGGCTGTCCATCAGTACACATATCAGCACGTTGGTCGTTGGACTAAGCACGCTAACCCTTCCCTGTGGACTGTTCGGGTGATTTTGGCCCATGTGGGCTGTCTGTTCAGTACACACAGGACGTCCGTGGGTGTCCGTCAGCAGTCAGCACACACATGACATTTGTGGGTGTCCGTCAGCACACACAGGACGTCCGTGTGTGTCTGTCAGCACACACAGGACGTCCGAGGCTGTCCGTGTGTGTCCGTCAGCACACACAAGATGTCCGTGGCTGTCCATCAGTACACATATAAGCACGTTGGTCCTTGGACTCAGCACGCTGACCCTTCCCGTGGACTGTTCGGGTGATTTTGGCCCACGTGGGCTATCTGGTCAGTACACACAGGACGTTTGTGGGTGTCCGCCAGCACACATAGGACGTCTGTGGCTGTCCGTGTGTGTCCGTCTGTGACCTTCAGCACACAAAGGACATCCGTGTCTGTCCATCTATTCACATATCAGCACGTTGGTTCTTGGACTCCGCACGCTGGCCCTTCCCGTGGACTGTTTGAGTGATTTTGGCCCACGTGGGCTGTCTGTTCTGTACACACAGGACGTCCGTGGGTGTCCGCCAGCACACAAATGACATGTGTGGTTGTCCGTGACTGTCCGTCAGCACACACAGGACGTCCGTGGCTGTCCGTGTGTGTCCGTGTGTGTCTGTGGGTGTCCGTGTGTGTCTGTGGGTGTCCGCCAGCACACACAGGACGTCTGTGGCTGTCAGTGGCTGTCCGTCAGCACACACAGGACGTCCATGTGTGTCCGTCAGCACACACAGGACGTCCGTGTGTGTCTGTTTGTGTCCGTCAGCACAAACGGAACGTCTGTGGCTGTCCATCAGTACACATATCAGCACGCTGGTCCTTGGACTCAGCACGCTGGCCCTTCCCGTGGACTGTTTGGGTGATTTTGGCCCACGTGGGCTGTCTGTTCAGTACACACATGACGTCTGTTGGTGTCCGTCAGCACACACAGGATGTCCGTGTTTGTCCGTCAGCACACACAGGACGTCCGTGGCTGTCCGTGTGTGTCTGTGTGTGTCCGTCAGCACACACAGGACATCCGTGGCTGTCCATCAGTACACATATCAGCACATTGGTCCTTGGATTCAGCACGCTGACCCTTCCCGTGGACTGTTCGGGTGATTTTATCCCTTGTGGGCTGTCTGTTGAGTATACACAGGACGTCTGTGGGTGTCCGCTAGCACACACAGGACGTCTATGGCTGTCTGTGTGTGTCCGTCTGTGGCCGTCAGCACACACAGGACGTCCGTGGCTGTCCAGCAGTACACATATAAGCACGTTGGTCCTTGGACTCAGCACGCTGGCCCTTCCCGTGGACTGTTTGGGTCATTTTGGCCCACGTGGGCTGTCTGTTCAGTACACACAGGACGTCCGTGTGTGTCCGCCAGCACACAAATGACATTTGTGGCTGTCCTTGACTGTCCGTCAGCACACACAGGACGTCCGTGGCTTTCCGTGTGTCTCCGTGTGTGTCTGTGGGTGTCCGCCAGCATACACAGGACGTTCGTAGCTGTCCGTGGCAGTCTGTCATCACACACAGGACGTCCGTGTGTGTCAGTCAGCACACACAGGACGTCCGTGTGTATGCGTGTGTGTCTGTCAGCACACACAGGACGTCTGTGGGTGTCCTTCAGCACACACAGGACGTCTGTGGTTGTCGATCAGTACACATATCAGCACGCTGGCCCTTCCCTTGCACTGTTCGGGTGATTTTGGACCACGTGGGCTGTCTGTTCAGTACACACAGGACGTCCGTGGTTGTTCGTCAGCACACACAGGACGTCTGTGGGTGTCCGTCAGCACACACAGGACATCAGTGGCTGTCTGTGTATGTCCGTGTGTGTCCATCAGCACACACAGGATGTTAGTGGCTGTCCATTAGTACCCATATCAGCACGTTGGTCCTTGGGCTCAACACGCTGGCCCTTCCCGGGGACCGTTTGGGTGATTTTGGCCCACGTGGGCTGTCTGTTCAGCACCCACAGGACGTCAGTGGGTGTCCGCCAGGACACACAGGACGTCCGGGGCTGTCTGCAGCACACATAGGACGTCTGTGACTGTCCGTGTGTGTCCGTCCGCAGACACAGGACGTCCTTGGGTGTCTGTCAGCACACACAGGACATCTGTGTGTGTCCGTCAGCACACACAGGACGTCCGTGGCTGTCCATGTGTGTCTGTGTGTGTCCGTCAGCACACACAGGACGTCTGTGGCTGTCCATCAGTATACATATCAGCACGTTGGTCTTTGGACTTAGCACGCTGGCCCTTCTCTTGGACTGTTTAGGTGATTTTGGCCCACGTGGGCTGTCTACTCAGTACACAGAGGACGTCCATGGGTGTCCGCCAGCACACACAGGACGTTCGTGGCTGTCCATGGTTGTCCATCAGCACACACAGGACATCCGTGGCTGTCCGTGTGTGTCCGTGTCTGTCCATCAGAAAACACAGGACGTCCGTGGCTGTCCATCAGTACACATATCAGCACGTTGGTCGTTGGACTCAGCACGTTTACCCTTCCCGTGGACTGTTCGGGTGATTTTGGCCCACGTGGGCTTTTTGTGCAGTACACACAGGACGTCCGTGGGTGTTCGCCAGCACACACAGGACGTCTGTGGCTGTCCGTCAGCACACACAGGACATCCGTGGCTGTCCGTGTGTGTCCGTGTGTGTCCGTCAGCACACACAGGACGTCAGTGGCTGTCCATCAGTACACATATCAGCCAGTTGGTCCTTGGACTCAGCACTCTTGTAAGACCCGATCCTGGCCGACTAGGCCGCACAGGATCTTAGCAAAAATTTTGAGAGATTCCCTGACCGAACCTCTCAAAATTTTTGCCTTTTATTTAAAACATCGCTCATAGGCGAAGGCTACTCTAGCTGAATGAACTCATAGACCCAGCTGATCGAGCTCATCGGCCCAGCTACTCTAGCTGAATGAACTCATAGACCAGCTGATCGAGCTGTCACACTCGAACTGAGCTAGGACCGAGCTATGGCCAGCTGCCATATACTGCATCCAGCTCCTTTACACACACAAAACAACTCCCTTAGGTACTTAGTCATTCAGCCAACCATCCCCACAGACATAAGTAACCCTTGAGAAGTCTTCAAACAGCTAAGGACATGCATCTGGCCCTTACCGGCTCATGCACTGTCCCACATCCATTTGCCTTATCAACTTATGATACCAAGTCCAGCTCATGGAATAACAATGCCCATCAGATCCTGAGTCAATCAACCAACCACCCCACATGACCCAGAACTGATGAGTCTTCACACGTACCTAACCGGCCATGGAACCATGTCCCAACGAAGCCGATCAGTCCTCCTATTACCACTGCTGCATCCTTTGATCAATCAGATCAGACACCTTGATCCATCACCTATGGATCAGGTCATCCATCCTTGCCAAAGATCGGATTACACACGGCCTTCTTTAGATAAACACACCGGCCCTATACTTGTGGTCCATGCCACTTAGTACTGGCCTTACTCGCCTCCACGGCTTGCTGCTGGTTCCCAATGAATTGGACCTTGCACCCCACATGGTTCCTCATGTACTAGGATCCCCATGTGTCTCCTCCATGATTCGGATCATTGATTCACACCATGATCAGAACTAACACACACACCATGATCCACCATGGATCACTATCCAATGAGTGGCCTCTAACTTCCATCCCTCATGGATGAGTTAGATCAACTAAGATCCGCCCCTTATCTCAGGGTCCTGGATCCTTAGTTTACATCACAACATATGGTCTTCAAGGGGCGTGCCATACTTGGCCTTAACCGCACCACAAGAGACAGAAACATAACCTTGAAAGTAATTATAAAATCAGTTACCTTATACATGATCTGATTAGATCAAGTGCCTTTCCTTATTATGTTCGGCCATGCTTCTCCAGTGCACGCCTCTATCAATCCTTATCACATACCTCCTGTATTGATAAGATCCATTCATGGGTCGCACCCCTGATCCATTCCATGGAACTTCCATGAACCCAGTTTCTACACTGCATCCAACTTCAAGGCTATTCATGCCATTGTGAGGGAAGTCCGGCCTTCTCCCTTCTCTCCTGGGTATTTGCGTGTGTTCCCAAGATACAGGGGAATCCTAGGACGTGTTCATCAGTGGTGAAAACATACCACAGGGTCGTTCATAACTCCCCTTGCACTTCCATGAAACTGCCCTCCCACACACCTCTCTCCTTAAGGCTGTCTTGGCCTTTGGGAATGAATTCCGGTCATCTACCTTCTTTCCTCACCATTTGCGTGTGTTCTCAGGCCCTGTAGGATGCTTTGGGTGATAACATCACGGATCAAAACCACCAGAAAGTCGTTCATAACTTCCCCCCTTGATCTCTCCCAAAACTGCCTCATTATGACCTTCACACCACCATGGATCTTGGATTGGGAATCCGACCAACTCTCTGTCTTTTCTCTGTGTTTCTTTGTGTTTTAGGGTGTAGGAGGAAGCCCTGGCGTGCCTGCAAAGGCACGGACTTCCCTGCCTTTTATAGAAGAAGGGGCAGTTACCTTTCCAAAGGTTGCACCCTTTCGGTATCATTTCTGCCCATTGATTTAATCAACGGTCCAGATTATACCCATTCGCCTCAGGCAGTTTCCAGACGCCCTGGGCTTGCCAATCCACTCCTGGACAAGTCCAAACAAGCCCACACGGATTTCCCAAGCTCCTGGCTCAATCCCAAGAGCCAACCAGCCCATCGGTACACCCGGGTCGCCCACATGGCCCGGCCACTGTCCAGACCCGGCCCAACTGCCCATGACTTGAACACTCAGTCCAGCTGAGTTGAGCTGATCCCCAGCTGACCCATCTGAGTGAGCTAGACCATCCAGCTCAGGGAGCTGACCTACACTTCAGTGAGCTACATTAAGCTGCACTACAGTTCACCTAGCTGGTCGAGCTTGCTTACTGCATTGCCCAGCTGTTATACACTGTGTCCAGCTTGCTTCTTTTATCTTCTTCAATTCTTCTAAGTCCCTTGGTCTATTTCCAGACCTATACTTAGTTCTCCCATGATCCATTCTGATCACCCACTTCAATCGAGCTTCACCTGGATCTCGTCCAGCTACCAGCTCGCTTGTCCAGCTCCTTTGAGCTTGCATCTGCCTTAATTTGGCTAAGTTCCAGCTACCTGATTCCCTTAAACACGTTTTGGACCATGACACGCTTGTCTTTAGGTCATGTGACCTGACTTGTGCGTCTCCTCGCACTAAAGTCTGTCCAGACGATCCTATCCAGGATCGGGGACATGACAGAACTTAGAATGGATTAGATGATTAGAAAAGGGGGGTCTTATGTAGGGACCCTATGTATTGGTGGTGTGGAAACACACGTACTTTTAGATACTGGAGCTACACACAGCTTTGTGAGCCCAGATATGATCGGAAAAGGGTTGTTCCAGATGGAAACGGAGGATGATCCTTGCATAGTGAATGCGGCCGGTGGGAAAGTAATGCATTCATTAGGGCGAGTAAAGGATATCCCAATAGTGATCCAGGATAGAGTTATGCCTATGGATCTGGTTGTGGTCTGCCTTAAGAATCATGAGGTGATATTAGGCATGGACAGGCTTGGAAAGAACCGCGCCACTCTGGACTGTCACAAAGGAAGGGTGCAGTTTGCGAGTGGGTGTGGGTGTTCGCCAGCACACACAGGACGTTTGTGGCTGTATGTGGCTGTCCGTCAGCACACACAGGACGTCCATGGCTGTCCGTGTATGTTCGTGTGTGTCTCTGGGTGTCCGCCAGCTTACACAAGACGTTCGTGGCTGTCCGTGGCTGTCTGTCAGCACACACAGGACTTCCGTGTGTGTCCGTCAGCACACACAGGACGTCCATGGCTGTCCATCAGTACACATATCAGCACGCTGGTCCTTGGACTCAGCATGCTGGCCCATCCCGAGGACTAATCGGGTGATTTCGGCCCATGTGGGCTGTCTGTTCAGGACATCCGTGGGTGTCCATCAGCACACACAGGACGTCCGTGAGTGTCTGTCAGCACACACAGGACATCCGTGGCAGTCCGTGTGTGTCTGTTCGTGTCCATCAGCACACACAGGACGTCCGTGGCTGTCCATAAGTACACATATCAGCACATTGGTCCTTGGACTCAGCACGCTGGCCCTTCCTGGGGACTGTTTGGGTGATTTTGGCAAATGTAGGCTGTCTGTTCAGTACACACAGGACGTCCGTGGGTGTCCGCCAGCACACACAGGACGTCCGGGGCTGTCTGTGGTTGTCTGTCAGCATTCACAGGACGTCCGTGACTGTCCATGTGTGTTCGTGTGTGTCTGTCCGCACACACAGGACGTTTGTGGGTGTCTATCAGCACACACAGGACGTCCGTGTGTGTCCGTCAGCACACACAGGACGTCCATGTGTGTCCGTCAGCACACACAGGACGTCCGTGGCTGTCCATGTGTGTCCGTGTGTGACCGTCAGCACACACAGGACGTCCGTGGCTGTTCATCAGTATACATATCAGCACGTTGGTCCTTAGACTTAGCACGCTGGCCCTTCTCGTGGACTGTTTGGGTGATTTTGGCCCACGTGGGCTGTCTGTTCAGTACACAGAGGATGTCCGTGGGTGTCCGCCAGCACACACAGGACGTCCGTGCCTGTCCATGCTATATGTCAGCACACACAGGATGTCCGTGGCTGTCCGTGTGTGTCCGTGTCTGTCCGTCAGTTAACACAGGACGTCCGTGGCTGTCCATAAGTACACATATCAGAACGTTGGTCCTTGGACTCAGCATGCTGACCCTTCCCCTGGACTGTTCGGGTGATTTTGGCCCACGTGGGCTGTCTGTTCAGTACACACAGGACGTCTGTCGGTATCCGTCAGCACACACAGGAAGTCCGTGTGTGTCCGTCAGCACACACAAGACGTCCGGGGCTGTCCCTGTGTGTCCGTCAGCACACACAAGACGTCTGTGGCTGTCCATCAGTACACATATCAGCACGTTGGTCCTTGGACTCAGCACATTTACTCTTCCCGTGGACTGTTCGGGTGATTTTGGCCCACGTGGGGTGTCTGTTCAGTACACACAGAACCTCAGTGGGGGTCCGCCAGCACACACAGGACGTCTGTCGCTGTCTGTGGCTGTCCGTCAGCACACACAGGACGTCCATGGCTGTCCGTGTGTGTTTGTGTGTGTCTGTGGGTGTCCGCCAGCATACACAGGACGTTCGTGGCTGTCCGTGGCTGTCTGTCAACACACACAGGACGTCTGTGTGTTTCCATCAGCACACACATGACGTCCATGGCTGTCCATCAGTACACATATCAGCACGCTGGTCCTTGGACTCAGCATGCTGGCCCTTCCCAAGGACTGTTCGGGTGATTTCGGCCCACGTGGGCTGTCTGTTCAGTACACACAAGACATCCGTGGGTGTCCGTCAGCACACACAAGATTTAAGACCCGATCCCGGCCGACTAGGCCGCGGTCGATGCCTCACGTCGCTCAGTGCATACCCGGACCGAGCCTCTAAAAATTTTGCCCTTTATTTAAGATATCGCCCATTGGCGAGGGCTAACTCAGATCCTAGCTCAAGACTAGCTTAGTCATTCCCTAGCTAGATCCTTTCAACTTATGCACAGCGGAATAGTATCTACTTAACTATTGGTTTATAACCAATATAATACTTGTCTGGTCGAATCACCTCGGCTAATGGTTCATATACTCAACTACCAGCTAGCTCCAAGGTCAATCCCGAACCCAAATCAAGACATACAAATCTGAGGTTCATTCCCCTAACCATTCTATCTAGATCTATGCAACATTGCTAGATCATACCTTTGCCACATCCACGGAGCTTGTTAGCTCATCGGCCCAGCTACTCTAGCTGAATGAACTCATAAACCAGCTGATCGTGCTGTCACACTCGAACTGAGCTTGGACCGAGCTATGGCCAGCTGCCATATACTGCGTCCAGCTCCTTTACACACACAAAACAACTCCCTTAGGTACTTAGTCATTCAGCCAACCATCCCCACAGACATAAGTAACCCTTGAGAAGTCTTCAAACAGCTAAGGACATGCATCTGGCCCTTACCAGCTCATGCACTGTCCCACATCCTTTTTGCCTTATCAACTTATGATACCAAGTCCAGCTCATGGACTAACAATGCCCATCAGATCCTGAGTCAATCAACCAACCACCCCACATGACTCAGAACTGATGAGTCTTCATACTTCCTAATCAGTCATGGAACCATGTCCCAGTGAACCTGATTAGTGTTGCTCTTACCACCGGTGCATCCTTTGATAAATCAGATCAGACACCTTGATCCATCATCCAAGGATCAGGTCGTCCATCCTTGCCCATGATCAGGTCACACACGGCCTGCCTTACCAACACCAAGGTTGATAACCAGCAATTCCTTATGATCAATATCATAAGTGACAATATGTTCCAGCACACAAACATATGATCAGATATCCTAACACAAGGATCTGACCCCAATATGCCCTCAGGTGCAATTTCGACCGCAAGCAAACCTGCTCCAAAAATCAATTACAATTCATGACAATTCATGATACATCATAACTAAGAGGATGGTCCAATCATATTTCCCAGAACCGGCCTCCATCCCATAGATCTCGGCCAAGATAAGCCAAACCGGCCCAAGGGACCATCTCTAAATCAATCCCTAAAAACTCATTAGGATTCATGATAATTCATGATAAATCTTAACTAAGAGAATGGTCAAGTCAGAATTCCAAGAACCGATCTCGATCCTATGGATCTCGACCTAGAACAGCCCCACCGGCCACCTTGACCATCTCGAAATCAATCAGATAAAAATCCCCAAATACCATGATAATTCATGATAATTCACCACTGAGAGGATTCCAAAGTCAGATCGCCATAAATCCATAAGGAAGTAGGAGATCCGGACTTAGCTGCCAAACCAAGGCCATGGAGGGTTTTTCTGAACCGGCCAAGCCATGGTTCAGTGCTACCATGTCTAATCATCAATATCAATCATAAGAAGAAGAAATAATATGATTAATAATCATAAAACAGAGTAAGGTGTAACTACAGGACCAGATCAGCCCATAGTGTACCAGACTATGTCCAATGGTCTGCAGTCCCCACCTGTTACCTCATCAGGGGCGTCCATGCTCTTCCTAGCAGGCCTTCATAAAACCCTTTTCAAATACTTCCAGTATTGATAAGATCTAACCATGGTTCGTGACCATCACTCCATCCATGGAACTTCCATGAAACCAGTTTCTACACTGCATCCACCTTCAAGGCTATTTATGCCATTGTGAGTGAAGTCCGGCCTTCTCCCTTCTCTCCTGGGTGTTTGCGTGTGTTCCCAAGATGCAGAGGAAGCCTAGGACGTGTTCATCAGTGGTTAAAACCTACCACAGGGTCGTTCATAACTCCCCTTGCACTTCCATGAAACTGCCTTTCTACACACATCTGCCCTTAAGGCTGTCTTGGCCTTTAGGAATGAATTCCGGTCATCTACCTTCTCTCCTCACCATTTGCGTGTGTTCTCAGGCCCTGGAGGATGCATTGGGTGATAACATCACGGATCAAAAGCCACCAGAAAGTCGTTCATAACTTTCCCCCTTGATCTCTCCCAAAACTGCCTCTTTATGGCCTTCACACCACCATGGGTCTTGGATTGGGAATCCGACCAACTCTCTGTCTTTTCTCTGTGTTTCTTTGTGTTTCAGGGTGTAGGAGGAAGCCCTGGCGTGCCTGCAAAGGCACAGACTTGCCTTCCTTATATAGGAGAAGGGGTGGTTACTTCTTAACCATTGCATCCCTTCGGTATCATTTCTGGCCATTGATTTAATCAATGGTACAGATTGCACCCTTTCGCCTATGGCAGTTACCACACGCCCTGGAACTGCCAAACCACTCCTGGAAAAGTACAAACAAGACCCAGACTGATTGCCCACGCCCATGACCCAACCACAAGAGCCCTCGAACCCATTGGTACACATGGGTCATCCATATGGCCTGGTCACTGTCCAGACCCGAACCAACTGCCCAAGACTCGAACACTCAGTCCAGCTGAGTTGAGCTGATCCCCAGCTGACCCAGCTGATTGAGCTAGTCCATCTATCTCAGGGAGCTGACACACTCTTCAGTGAGCTACACTGAGCTGCACTACTCTTCACTTAGCTGGTCGAGCTTCCTTACCGCACCGCCCAGCTGCCATACTCTTAGTACAGCTTCTTTATACTTGTCTCCTTCTTGGTTTAGCTATCCCTTAGTTTTCTGATGCCCTTAACCTTACTTCCAGGCTATGACACGCTTGTCTTTGGGCCATATGACCATACTGGTGCATCTCCACGCACCGCAGTCCGTTCGGACGATCCTAGCCAGAATCAGGGACATGACACAGGACGTCCGTGGGTGTCTGTCAGCACACACAGGACATCCGTGGCTGTCCGTGTGTGTCCGTGTGTGTCCATCAGCACACACAGGACGTCCATGGCTGTCCATCAGTACACATATCAGCACGTTTCTCCTTGGACTCAGCACGCTGGCCCTTCCCGAGGACTGTTTGTGTAAGACCCGATCCCGGCCGCCTAGGCCGCGGTCGATGCCTCACGTCGGTCGGTCCACTTCCTGGCCGAACCTCTTAATTTTTGCCCTTTATTTATAATATCGCCTAAAGGCGAGAGCTAACTTAGATCTTAGCTAAAGACTTCCCTAGTCATTAATAGCCTAGATCCTTTCAACAGATACGTAGCGGATTATTCTCTAGGAAACCATTGGTCTAAAACCAATCTAACACTTGTCTGGTCGAATCACCTTAGCCTTGGTCAGTTTACTCAACTACCAATTAGCTTAAAGGTCCATCCTAAACCCAAACCAAGCCATACGATTCTGAGGTTCCATTCCCCTAAACCATTCTATCTAGATCTACATAAGTAAATGCTATATCATACCTTTGCCACATCTATGGAGCTTATTAGCTCATCGGTCCTCCACTGACTCAAATTGATCTTGCTTGACAGCTGGACCACGATCACTCAATGATCTTACTTAAGGTCCTTATCTTGATTCCTGCATCAAACAACTCCACTAGGTACTTAGTCATTCAACCTTTGAGAAGTCTTTGAAAGGATAAGGGTTTGCATCTGGCCTTTCTCGGCTCATGCACAATCCAAAATCCTTTTGCCTTATAGGCAATAGTACCAAGTCCATCTTATGGACTGACAAAGCTCATTAGATCCTAAGTCAATCAACCAACCTTCCTCACATAACTTGGAACTGATGAGTCATCATCTGGCCTGAACGGCCTTGGGACATAACCCAGACAACAGATATGACTTGTTCATACCAACCGATGCATTCCTAAATAAGATTAGTTCCGACACCTTGAACCATCATCCAGAGGTCAGGTCTTCCATACTCAAACATGATCATATCTTACACGGCTTTCCATTAACAATCACACCTAGGTTTAGTACCTATGGTCGACGACACATAATACTAGCCAGACACTTCGTCATGGCTCTTAGCCAATACCGAAGCTATCAACACCAAGGTTGATATATAGAAGCATCACACCAATACTCTTACTCCAGAAACGTGACTATCCATACTAGTGCTCGGCCATCGAACCATCGTCATGAAACATGATCCGACCACTAGACTTGATAAGCCATCGTCCACTTAGCATGTACTGATATAACCGGCCTTCCATTGCCATCATGTGGGTGTACGCCCTATATAAGGCATATGGCGCCTATCCTACTCACCAACCCGAGGTTGATTGTAAGATATCCTACTTAGCCTTTGCGACTAGAACCATCCAACCATAGTCGGATCGTCCATAGTCCCGTCTAACCGTCTGGTTAAGAGCTAGGTGCGATCGGCCAGTTATAAGTCCAGCCCAAAGTCTCACGGACCTTCTTACCTGATCCGACCCAAAGCCTGGATCCATACCACAGAGTAAGGTCGAAGACCAAACCGGATTGCCTTGCAACCGATCAGACCTTGCTGCGCAACACTCCAGTTAAACTAACCGTCCGTCCGTTCGATAATGCAGCCGCGGACTGTCCACTTGGTTCGGCCTAAGCCTTGAACCAATGGCACCGTTTGGAAATCACACCTTTGGGAATTAGTACCCTTTGGACACTCGTGCCTCTTGGCAACTCATGACCCTTGGCATCTCGCACCCATTCAGATGCTCCAACCGTTCGACCTACCCGTCTGTATGGACTGTCTGGTCCGTGCGTGTGTCCGGCCTATGGCCAAAGGATCACGCCTTAACCTACCCAAGTCATGAACCATTGCGACTGCTCAAGGAAGGGTTGCAACCGTTCAGAACAGAACAGAGCCGCCCCTATCCAATCGGATCACCTGAGGCCGGTTTAGACCATGCGCGCGCCTAACTCGTCGGTTATGGACCGCGACCGCATTACTCTACCAGAACCACGGTTATAACCAATCCCAACACATCAACAAGGCCACGCCAATGTACAGAAGGAGTAGAAGAAGAATTGGATGAAAAGAATGAGAAAAATAGGACACAATCCAAATGCCCATGGCTAGACCGGTTCGGACTGTCCAATTATCTTAGCCGATGAGTCGGTGGTTACCCACTGACCCTATCTGACTGAACCACGGCTTTGGACTCCTTCTCCAGACCTTCCTATATGCCTTGGGTATTCATAACCACACTGCCTCCTCTTTCCTAAACCGTTCTCCTTGCCGGAGATACAAAACCACCACGACCGGCCCTTTTCCGGCCGATCTCTTGGCTGGGACTCTCTCTCTCTCTCTCTCTCTACGTTTTTCTCTGAGTATTTTACTATGGAATTGGATAATGAAACCAACAGGAGCGGCCCCATATTTATAGAAAACGAGGGGGTAAGTCTTGCCCCACGAACTGGCACGACTTGCTAGCGAACGGGCACCATCGGCCAAGGGTTGTGCCCTCTCGGCCACTTGCATCCCATCGCCCTTTCTGATTGGGTTTGGGGTCGGTAATAATCCCAAACCACGCCCCAAGCCTCCTGGACTTAGCCCACGGCCTTGTCCAAAGACCCAACAGCCCATGGCCTCATGGTCGGACCTCACATCCCGCCACTGACCCGGACCCGGACCATCGGCCTAAAACCCGAACAGTCCGTCTAGCTGAGGTGAGCTGACTCTCAGCTGCCTCAGCTGAGTGAGATAGTAGTCCAGCTAGTGGAGCTGACTTAGTAGGGACTGAGATGGAGTGAACTAAACCTAGCTTCGTTGAGCTGGCCGAGCTACTTGGGGGCGTGACAAGTCGGTCTTAAGACCTTAAGGCTTGTCGGGACCTTAAGACCGTAACCTTCTTTCAAGTGGTGGAGACTTATCACGCCCCCAATCCTGGATAGGATTGTCGGGACGGCCATGGTTCGAGGGAAACGTACCAGCCGGTCTTAAGACCTTAAGGCTAGCGTTCCATGGCCAAGATAGAAAGGACGTGAGGATGCTGAGACTTAACCTTATAAGAGAAAGAAGTCAGCTAGGATAAGCTGTACAGAAGCTGGGCGATGCTTACGAGAAGCTCGATCAGCTAGACGTAGCTCGGTCAAGCTCAGCCTAGCTCGTTCCAAGTTAAATCAGCTCAACTAGCTGGACTACTATCTCACTCAGCTGAGGCAGCTGGGAGTCAGCTCATCTCAGCTCGACGGACTGTTCGAGTCTTGGGCCGATGGTCCTGGTCCGGGTCAGTGGCGGACCATGAGGTCCGGCCATGTAGTCCATGAGTCGTTGGGCTCTTGTGGGCAAGCCGTGGGCTTGGGTACCAGGTCTTGTCTTGGGTTGGACGTGCCTATAAGGTCTGAAACCTTCTATTTCTGAACAGGTACGATCTGGACCATTGATTATAATCGATGGCCAAGATCTGTCCCAAAAGGATGCTTCGAAGGGATGTGACTCTTTGCACATGAACTTTGGTTCTATATATAAAGGGGAGGACGTCCAGGGATTATGAATTCATTCTCATTCAGTCTCATACTGTCTGAGACAAAAGACATACGTCCTAAACAAAGGGATCCCCCAATGAGAAACGAGGATCCAAGCCGGAAGGGCATAATCCAGGATCAAAGCCATAAGCGCACGATCCGGTTCATGGTGAGTATGGCTTTAGCCATATGAGGCCGTGGCTTTTATAAGTCACTAAGGCCAATAGGAAGACCTATTCCTGGAGGGAAATAGGCGCCAAGGACCAAGGGTCCAAGGGTGGTTAGCCGAGAGACGGACTGACCGATCGGTAAGGGCTATCGCGGCTGTGAGTGGTTCTACCTCTGTCTCTTTATATTATTATGTCTATATGATATAT
>NW_026014602.1:40000-152929 GCF_020379485.1 Brassica napus
CGTGGGCTGTCTGTTCAGTACACACAAGACGTCCGTTGGTGTCCGCCAGCACACACATGACGTCCGTGGCTGTACGTGTGTGTCTGTGCGTGTCCGTCTGTGTCCGTCAGCACACACAGGACGTCCGTGGCTGTCCATCAGTACACATATCAGCACGTTGGTCCTTGGACTCAGCAAGCTGGCCCTTCCCGTGGACTGTTTGGGTGATTTTGGCCCACGTGGGCAGTCTGTTCAGTACACACAGGACGTCTGTGGCTGTCTGTGTGTGTCCGTGTGTGTCCGTCAGCATACACAGGACGTCCGTGGCTGTCCATCAGTGCACATATCAGCACGCTGGTCCTTGGACTCAGCACGCTGGCCCTTCCCGTGGACTGTTCGGGTGATTTTGGCCCACGTGGGCTGTCTGCTCAGTACACACAGGACGTCCGTGGGTGTCCGTCAGAACACACATGACGTCCGTGGGTGTCCGTCAGCACACACAAGACGTCCTTGGCTGTCCGTGTGTGTCCGTGTGTGTTTGTCAGAACACACAAGACGTATGTGGCTGTCCATCAGTACACATATCAGCACGTTAGTCCTTGGACTCAGCACGGTGACCCTTCCCGTGGACTGTTTGGGTGATTTTGGCCCACGTGGGCTGTCTGTTAAGTACACACAGGACGTATGTGGGTGACCGTCAGCACACATAGGACGTCCGTGTGTGTCCGTCAGCACACACAGGACGTCTGTGGCTGTCCGTGGGTGTCCGTCAGCACACACAGGACGTCCGTGGGTGTCCGTCAGCACACACAAGACTTCTGTGGCTGTCCATCAGTACACATATCTGCATGTTGGTCCTTGGACTCAGCACGCTGACCCTTCCTGTGGACTGTTCGGGTGATTTTGGCCCACGTGGGCTGTCTGTTCAGTACACGCAGGACGTCCGTGGGTGTCGGCCAGCACACACAGGACGTCAGTGGCTGTCTGTTTGTGTCCGTGTGTGTCCGTCTGTGTCCGTTAGCACACACAGGACGTCCGTGGCTGTCCATCAGTACACATATCAGCATGTTGGTACTTGGACTCAACACGCTGGCCCTTGCCGTGGACTGTTTGGGTGATTTTGGCCCACGTCGGCTGTCAGTTCAGTACACACAGGACGTCCGTGGGTGTCCGTCAGCACACACAAGACGTCCGTGGCTGTACGTGTGTGTCCGTCAGCACACACATGACGTCCAAGGCTGTCCGTGTGTGTCCGTCAGCACACACAGGACGTCTGTGGCTGTCCGTCAGTACACATATCAGCACGTTGGTCCTTGGACTCAGCACGCTGACCCTTCCAGTGGACTGTTCGGATGATTTTGGCCCACTTGGGCTGTCTGTTCAGTACACACAGGACGTCCGTTGGTGTCCGCCAGCACACACAGGACGTCTGTGGCTGTATGTGTGTGTCTGTGCGTGTAAGACCCGTTCCTGGTCTCTCGATCCAACTGGATACGAATGCTTACTTATTAATTTATTTGCTTGTATGATTCATTCTAAGTCTTTTCTTTACTAAGTCATATTCGAATATGAGGTTCATAAACAAAGGAATAGATTGCACAGCGGAATAACAATGTATAAACTTTGTATTACTTAGAAACATGAGATTCAATACACAACTTCTTAACAGTCTCATAGACAATCACTAGTTCATCCCTAGCATCATATAACCACACGTTACACAGCCTCTCACTAACCGAGCCTTCACGGCTCCTTGGCTTGACCAGAACCATCCTTAGTTCCTGAAACCACAACCAGATAAGCATTAATCATAACCGAGAATAGAACGGATTGATTCTACAATGCTTGGCTTGGTTCCTAGAACTTAGATAAACCTCAGTCAACACAATCATAAACAGTATGAACCTACCTACCGTATCCTAAGTCATTCAACCAACCACCCCTTGACTTAGAATCAGATAGATAGTCCAGAATAGATAAAAAAACACACGAACAGATCCGGATCGTCCCCAAAGACCAATCGTCTAACCGGATAGAATCTAGGTGCGACCGGCCAATGAAGTCCGGCTCAATGGCCCAACAGACTTCCTTACCTGATCCGGCCTTAGGCCTGGATCCAATCGGCCGAGTAAGCCTCAAGCCTAATCCGGAAGGCTTAGCAACCGGTCAGACCTTGCGACTCTACCTTGGCTTAGACAAACCGTGACCTTGTCTTGACTAGACAAGCCATAGGCTGATCCATAAGGATCGGTCCTAACCTGTCCCGAAAGACACCATTTGGAACATGTACCCTTTGGCCATTTGTGCCTCCTGGACACTCATGACTCTTGACAACTCGTGCCTTTTGGGTCATTCCCAACCGTTCGTCCTAACCGCCCAGTCTTGGTGCGATCGGATCATCCCATTAACTGACCCGTGTCTAGGCTAGCGGTTTGGTTATGTTCGGCCAAAGCCTAGGGACGTGTCCCTTGAACTCAACCAACACAGCGTTTCGTGTTTAACCAGAGAGAAGAGAAGAGAAACGAATTGAAACAGATAAGGAGAGCCGGATGGGACTTAGGAACCGAGCAGAGCCGCAGTGCGGTCGCATGGACCGTCCATTCGGTCTGATGGAGCCACGGCCCATCACTTACCTTGTGAACCACGTCTGGGTTCTCCATGTTCTTCTCCTTTTCTTGATCTCCCATTATTGACCGGAGTTAGTTCTCAAACGATAAGAGTCGCCGGACCACAACACCACCACAATCGGCCTTTCTCTTGGCCGGAACTCTCTCTTTCTTTCTCTCTACGTTTTTCTCTGAGTATTTTACTCTGGAATTGGATAATGAAATCGACCAGAGAGCCCCCATATTTATAGAAAACAAGGGGGTACTTGCCCCACGAACAGGCATGACTTGCTAGCGAATGGGCACCATCGGCCAAGTGTTGTCCCCGTTCGGCCACTTGCATCCCTTCGCCCTTTCTGATTGGGTTTGGGGTCGGCCACAAGCCCAACCCACGCCCCAAGCCTCCTGGGCATAGCCCACGGCCTTTTCCAAAGACCCAACAGCCCATGGCCTCATGGCCGGACCTCACAGCCCGCCACTGACCCGGACCCGGACCATCGGCCTAAAGCCCGGACAGTCCGTCTAGCTGAGATGAGCTGACTCTCAGCTGCCTCAGCTGAGTGAGCTAGTAGTCCAGCTAGTGGAGCTGACTTAGTAGGGACTGAGCTGGAGTGAACTGAACCTAGCTTCATTGAGCTGGCTGAGCTACTCGTCCACTTCGTCCAGTTACCGTCTTACTCGTCCTAGCTGTCTCTTAGCTTGTATAAGGTTAAGTCTAAGTTTCCTTATGTCCTTAACCTTCTTTCTCGACCATGGAACGCTTGCCTTGATGTCCTAAGACTGGCTTGCACGTTTCCTCGAACCATGGCCGTCCCGACAATCCTATTCAGGATTGGGGGCGTGACAAGTCTCCCCCCCTTGGGATGGATTCTTCCTCGAATCCGAATCAAATGCTTCCTCGGAAACAAACTGATCCAACCACTCTGGGTACTTTGCTTTCATTCTAGCTTCGGTTTCCCAAGTGATTATATCCTGACCATTACAGTCCCAGACGACCTTGACCATCTGGACCGTCTTCTTCCTTGTTGCTTTTTCCATCCTATCTATGATTCGAACTGGCCTCGTTTCCAAGGTTAGGTTCTTACCAAGATCGTCTGGAACGGCAGGAAGAGCGATGTCTTGGTCCGTCAGACATTTCCGAAGTTGGGAGACGTGGAACACATTATGAAATGCGTCCATCTTGGCCGGCAAGTCCAACTTGTAGGCCACCATCCCAACTCTTTCAATGACCTTGAACGGCCCCAAGTATCTCGGATCTAACTTCCATCTTCTGGAAATCCGGACTCGTCCTTTGAAGGTAATCATTTTGAGATACACCAAGTCACCTACTTGGAACTCGAGATCTTTCCTTCTTCGATCTGCATAGTTTTTTTGGCGGTCTTGTGCCTGTCTCATCTTGTCCCTCAAGAACTTGATCTTTTCGGCTGTCTCTTCGACAATCTCCGGACCAATCATGCTGCATTCCCCAACTTGGGTCCAGCATAAGGGTGTCCTGCATGGACGCCCATACAGAGCTTCGTATGGCGACATGCCAATACTACTATGGAAACTATTGTTGTAAGCAAATTCTACCAGAGGTAGATGTTTCTCCCAGGAATCACCCCAGTCTAGAACACATGCTCGCAACATATCTTCCAATGTCTGGATCGTACGTTCAGACTGTCCATCCGTCTGTGGGTGATAGGCTGTACTCATGTTCACTCTTGTTCCTAAAGCCTTTTGGAAAGCCTTCCAGAAGTAAGATGTGAACCTTGAATCCCTATCTGAAACTATGCTTGCCGGCACACCATGTAGTCGGACGATCTCATCAATGTACTTACGTACAATCTGATCTACCCCATCCGACTTTTTGATAGCCAGGAAGTGTGCTGATTTGGTTAGGCGATCAACCACAACCCAAACCGCATCTTTCTTATTCCTCGTGGTAGGGAACCCAGTCACAAAGTCCATTGTGATGTGATCCCATTTCCATTCTGGAATAGGCAAGCTTTGCAATAACCCACTAGGCACTTGATGTTCTGCTTTGATGAGTTGGCAAGTGGAACACTTGGCCACCCACTCCGCGACATCTGCCTTCATACGGATCCAATGATAGAACTTCTTAAGGTTCTGGTACATCTTGGTCGCACCAGGATGAACCGAGAATCTGGACTTATGAGCCTCCCTCATAATCTCTTCCTTTAGACTTCGATCATTAGGAACACTGATCCGACCGTTTACTAGGATGGTACCATCCTTTGCAGTTTGGTACTCCGTCCTATCATTCTGAGCAACCTTGTTCAGGTTCTCATCCTGACCTTGAGCCAACCGAATTCGGGTAAGCAGGTCGGCCTGATTGACCGCCTCTAATCCGAGTGGTTAAGACTCTTTGGTCGATACGTTCAACCGTAAGGCACGAACCGTACCGTCCAGGTCGTCCGCTTCTCGTTCAGCTGATACATCGACCCTTCTCCGGCTCAAGGCATCTGCGACCAGATTAGCCTTTCCCGGATGATAGGTGATATCCAGATCGTAATCAGCTACAAACTCCATCCACCTTCTCTGCCTTAAGTTTAACTCAGGCTGGGTGAATATATACTTAAGACTCTTATGGTCCGTAAGTATCTGAACCTTGGCACCATACAAGTATGATCGCCAAATCTTTAAGGCGAACACCACCGCAGCCATTTCAAGGTCATGGGTGGGGTAGTTTCCCTCATGTTTTCTCAACTGCCTTGACCCATAGGCGATGACCTTCCCATGCTGGGTTAATACGCAACCTAGTCCTGTTATGGACGCATCCGTATAAACCACATAGGGTTGGTCGGCCTCTGGAAGAACCAGAATGGGTGCGCTAGTCAGCATGTCCTTAAGCGCGGAAAAACATTTCCCAAACTCCTCAGACCATGTGAACTTAACGTCCTTCCCGGTCAACCGTGTCATAGGCTGAGCCAAGCTTGCGAATCCTTTCACAAACTTTCTATAATAACCTGCCAGCCCTAGGAAGCTTCTGACTTCCGTGGCACTGCGTGGTCGAGGCCAATCCTTGATTGCCCTGATCTTCTCTGGATCCACCGAGACGCCCTCACCGGACACAATGTGGCCGAGAAACCCAATGCTCTTCTGCCAAAAACTGCATTTACTGAGTTTTGCATAGATATTGTGTTCCCGTAATCGTTCCAGCACGGCTCTCAGGTGTTTCCGATGAGATTCCTCATCCTTGGAGTAAATCAGGATATCATCAATGAAGATGATCACTGATTCGTCCAGGAAGTCTCAGAACACGCTGTTCATCATTTTCATGAATGCAGCAGGCGCATTGGTCAGACCGAATGGCATAACCACAAACTCGTAGTGGCCGTACCTGGTCCGGAATGCTGTCTTTCTAATATCATTTGGCTCTATAGGGATCTGATGATACCCTGAGGCCAAATCAATCTTAGAAAACCATTTGACTCCTTTGAGTTGATCCAACAACTCATCTATTCTGGGCAACGGGTACTTGTTCTTCACAGTAACCCTGTTCAACCCTCGATAGTCAATACATAGACGCATGCTACCATCCTTCTTTTTCACAAAGAGGACTGGTGCACCCCAAGGAGAGCTACTTGGACGTATGAACCCCTTGTCCAGCAATTCTTCTAATTGCTTCTTTAGCTCGGCCATCTCGGCTGGAGCCATTCGGTACGGACTCTTGGACAGCGGAGCTGTCCCTGGTTCTAGTTCAATCGTAAATGGATCCGACCTATCAGGGGGGACACCCTGTAGTGAACGGAACACATCTGGGAACTCAGACACCAACGGGTCCTCAGTTAGATCTTTCTGATCATCAGACCTGCCGTGCTCCATAGTGGTAATTGTGGTCAAATATGCTTCACAACCCCGTCTAAGCATCCGTTCTGCTCGGATTGCTGACACCACTACTCTATCCAGAGCCGGACTCATATTCAGACTTTGGTACTGGATCGGGTGAGGTCCAGTCTCCAACCGGACACATCCTCTGTGGCAGTCGAGAGTGGCCCGATACTTTCCCAACCAATCCATGCCTAGGATCACATCGTGATTCTGTAGGCGCAACACAATCAGATCTACAGGCAGATTTTTCTCCTGGATCATTACCGGGATATTAGTCATGAGCCCTAATGAGTGCATGATTTGCCCACCGGCCGCCCTCACTAGTCTCGAATTATCCCCAGAACAGAGGCAGAACAGACCCTTTCTGACCAGTTCCGGACTCACAAAACTATGTGTAGCCCCTGTGTCGAAAAGTACGTGGGTTTCACACCACCAATCATGAGGGTCCCTATAAGAGACCCACATCAGAATCCCCTAGCCACTCTAGGTTCCAGACCAAGCATTCTATTGAATGTAAACAGATAAATTCAGAAATTACCAGAGATCGAATCAAACGATCCAGAAGCGCCGTCGTCTCGGGACAGCTCATACACCCTTGGTGTTGTGGTCGGCCTGCTCTGGGTCGACTTTTCCGTGTCTCCACGACCCTTCCCTTGTCCTCCTTGCCGCTTAGGACATTCACTTTGGAAGTGTCCGCTTTGGCCGCAATGGAAACAAGTCCGAGAGCCGCTGCCACTGGATTGGCCCTGAGTCCGGCTTGGTCGAGTGCAATCTCGGATGGAATGATCCAAGCTGCCACATCTCACACAAGCTCCCATGGCTTTCCAGCATTCACCTGGATGGTTCTTACCACACTTGGGACATTCAGGTCGTCCACTAGAGGCCTTGTCTCCGTCAACCTGGTCCCACTTCCTCTTTCGGTCGTTAATCTTACCCGTCGGGACAGACTGCGACTTTGTCTTAAGCTTGGCTTCTTCGGCCAAGTTAGACTCCAAAAGAGCTACACGTTCAACCAGCTCTCCGACGGTGCTGAAGGTGCGGATCGAACAGTGGGTTCTCAGCTCCGGCCGTAAGCCTCGAATGAACCGACGAACCTGGACTGTCTTGTCCTCAAGTTCCCTTCCAACAAACCGTCGGAGCCGGTTGAACTCCTCTTCGTACTCACGTACGGCCCTGCGGCCTTGGGTAAGGTTTAGGAATCTACCTTCCAGACGGTCCAAAGCCTCTGCAGGAAAGTATTTGCGGTTGAATTAATCTTCGAAATCAGCAAAACTCTGGAGACTTCCATTGGTGCGCTTGTTCACAGCCAGCCACCAATTATGCGCGTCCCTTTCCAGGAAGTGAACCGCAATGTCTCTCTTGTAATCCTCGGTACAACGAGTTGAGCTGAAGTTTCAAACTAGCCTACTCCTCCACTCGTCTGCCTCAATAGGATTGGTGCTTCCTGAGAAATGCTTCGTCCCTAGATGGGAGATGTGCTGAAGCAAACTCAGATAGTCCACCTTTTTCCCGGTCCTTTATGGTGGATCAATCTCGATCACCTCGACCGTTTCCACAACTGGACCATTGGTTTTTGGGGCGGTCGTAGCCACAGGCGTAGCTTGGCCAACCGAGGAGTTCACTAATGGCGTGAACAGTTGGGCCATAGCCGCCACCTGAGTCCCCATTACCTTCATGGCCTATAACAAGTCCTCTTTGGACAGTGTTGCGGTTACATTGGCCGTACCATCGACCACTTTCTCACGCTGGCCACCATCACGGTTAGCGTTCGAGGATTCCACTTCCTCATCACTCTCCTGGTGTTCCTGACCATCCCGTTGCGTCCCCGTAGGGTTAGCCTGATCAGTTGGCAACACATCTTCCGCGTTAGCCGCGGCCGGATCGGTTTGCCAACCGGACAGATTAGTTCCGTCCACGGCCACTCGGCTAGACTGACCGGACATTCCCTTACTTCTTCAGGACTTTCCCGATTTGCTTTTTCCAGCCTAAGGATTCAGACAATGTTAGTACAAAACAAACTAACATACACAGAACAAAACAATCCCTAGACTAAGCAATCAAACCTCACCGTGAGACCTAATCAGCTGGCTGCGTGTGTGTGTGTGGACTACATAACCCAACTATCCTAGAATCAAGCGTGCTCTGATACCAACTTGTAAGACCCGTTCCTGGTCTCTCGACCCAACTGGATACGAATGCTTACTTATTAATTTCTTTGCTTGTCTGATTCATTCTAAGTCTTTTCTTTACTAAGTCATATTCGAATATGAGGTTCATAAACAAAGGAATAGATTGCACAGCGGAATAACAATGTATAAACTTTGTATTACTTAGAAACATGAGATTCAATACACAACTTCTTAACAGTCTCATAGACAATCACTAGTTCATCCCTAGCGTCATCTAACCACACGTTACACAGCCTCTCACTGACCGAGCCTTCACGGCTCCTTGGCTTGACCAGAACCATCCTTAGTTCCTGAAACCACAACCAGATAAGCATTAATCATAACCGAGAATAGAACAGATTTATTCTACAATGCTTGGCTTGGTTCCTAGAACTTAGATAAACCTCAGTCAACACAATCATAAACAGTATGAACCTACCTACCGTATCCTAAGTCATTCAACCAACCACCCCTTGACTTAGAGTAAGATAGATAGTCCATAATAGAAAAACAGAACACACGAACAGATCCGGATCGTCCCCAAAGACCAATCCGTCTAACCGGATATAATCTAGGTGCGACCGGCCAATGAAGTCCGGCTCAATGGCCCAACGGACTTCCTTACCTGATCCGGCCTTAGGCCTGGATCCAATCGGCCGAGTAAGCCTCAAGCCTAATCCGGAAGCTTAGCAACCGGTCAGACCTTGCGACTCTACCTTGGCTTAGACAAACCGTGACCTTGTCTTGACTAGACAAGCCATAGGCTGATCCATAAGGATCGGTCCTAACCTGTCCCGAAAGACACCGTTTGGAACATGTACCCTTTGGCCATTCGTGGCTCTTGGACACTCATGACTCTTGACAACTCGTGCCTTTTGGGTCATTCCCAACCGTTCGTCCTAACCGCCCAGTCTTGGTGCGATCGGATCATCCCACTAACCGACCCGTGTCTAGGCTAGCGGTTTGGTTATGTTCGGCCAAAGCCTTGGGACGTGTCCCTTGGACTCAACCAACACAGCCTTTCGTGTTTAACCAGAGAGAAGAGAAGAGAAACGAATTGAAACAGATAAGGAGAGCCGGATGGGACTTAGGAACTGAGCAGAGCCGCGGTGCGGTCGCATGGACCATCCGTTCGGTCTGATGGAGCCACGGCCCATCACATACCTTGTGAACCACGTCTGGGTTCTCCATTCTCTTCTCCTTGTCTTGATCTCCCATTCTTGACCGGAGTTAGTTCTCAAACGATCAGAGTCCCCGGAACACAACACCACCACAATCGGCCTTTCTCTTGGCCGGAACTCTCTCTTTCTCTCTTTTTTTCTCTCTACGTTTTTCTCTGAGTATTTTACTCTGGAATTGGATAATGAAATCGACCAGAGAGCCCCCATATTTATAGAAAATGAGGGGGTAAGTCTTGCCCCACGAACAGGCATGACTTGCTAGAGAATGGGCACCATCGGCCAAGGGTTGTCCCCTTTCGGCCATTTGCATCCCTTCGCCTTTTCTGATTGGGTTTGGGGTCGGCCACAAGCCCAACCCATGCCCCAAGCCTCCTGGGCATAGCCCACGGCCTTGTCCAAAGACCCAACAGCCCATGGCCTCATGGCTGGACCTCACAGCCCGCCACTGACCCGGACCCGGACCATCGGCCTAAAGCCCGGACAGTCCGTCTAGCTGAGATGAGCTAGTAGTCCAGCTAGTGGAGCTGACTTAGTAGGGACTGAGCTGGAGTGAACTGAACCTATCTTCATTGAGCTGGCCGACAATCCTATTCAGGATTGGGGGCGTGACAGTGCGTGTCCGTCTGTGTCCGTCAGCACACACAGGACATCCGTGGCTGTCCATCAGTACACATATCAGCACGTTGGTCCTTGGACTCAGCACGCTTGCCCTTCTCGTGGTCTGTTTGGGTGATTCTGGACCACGTGGGCAGTCTGTTCAGTACACACAGGACGTCCCTTGGTGTCTGTGACTGTCTGTGTGTGTCCGTGTGTGTCCGTCAGCATATACAGGACGTTCGTGGCTGTCCATCAGTGCACATATCAGCACGCTGGTCCTTGGACTCAGCATGCTGGCCCTTCCCGTGGACTGTTCGGGTGATTTTGGCCCACGTGGGCTGTCTGTTCAGTACACACAGGACATCCGTGGGTGTCCGTCAGCACACACATGACGTCCGTGGGTGTCCGTCAGCACACACAAGACGTCCTTGGCTGTCCTTGTGTGACCGTGTGTGTTCATGTGTGTCCGTTAGCACACACAGGACGTCTGTGGCTGTCCATCAGTACACATATCAGCACGTTAGTCCTTGGACTCAGCACGCTGAACCTTCCCGTGGACTGTTTGGGTGTTTTTGGCCCATGTGGCCTGTCTGTTAACTACACACAGGACGTCTGTGGGTGTCCGTCAGCACACACAGGACGTCCGTGTGTGTCCGTCAGCACACACAGGACGTCCGTGGCTGTCCGTGGGTGTCCGTCAGCACACACAGGACATCCATGGGTGTCCGTCAGCACACACAAGACTTATGTGGCTGTCCGTGTGTGTCCGTCAGCACACACAGGACGTCTGTGGCTGTCCATTAGTACACATATCTGCATGTTGGTCCTTGGACTCAGCATGCTGACCCTTCCTGTGGACTGTTCGGGTGATTTTAGCCCGCGTGGTCTGTCTGTTCAGTACACACAGGACGTCTGTGGGTGTCCGCCAGCACACACAGGACGTCTGTGGCTGTCTGTTTGTGTCCGTGTGTGTCCGTGTGTGTCTGTCAGCAAACACAGGACGTCCGTGGCTGTCCATCAGTACACATATCAGCACGTTGGTCCTTGGACTCAGCACGCTGACCCATCCCGTGGACTGTTCGGGTGATTTTGGCCCACTTGGGCTGTCTGTTCAGTACACACAGGACGTCCGTTGGTGTCCGCCAGCACACACAGGACGTCTGTGGCTGTACATGTGTGTCTGTGCGTGTCTGTCTGTGTCCGTCAGCACACACAGGACGTCCGTGGCTGTCCATCAGAACACATATCAGCACGTTAGTCCTTGGACTCAGCACGCTGACCCTTCCCGTGGAGTGTTATGGTGATTTTGGCCAATGTGGCCTGTCTGTTAAGTACACACAGGACGTTTTTGTGTGTCCGTCAGCACACACAGGACGTCCGTGTGTGTCCGTCATAACACACAGGACGTCCGTGGGTGTCCGTCAGAACACACAGGACGTCCGTGGGTGTCCGTCAGCACACACAAGACTTCTGTGGCTGTTCGTGTGTGTCTGTCAGCACACACAGGACGTCTGTGGCTGTCCATCAGTACACATATCTGCATGTTGGTCCTTGGACTCAGCACGCTGACCCTTCCTGTGGACTGTTCGGGTGATTTTAGCCCACGTGGGCTGTCTGTTCAGTACACACATGACGTCTGTGGGTGTCCGCCAGCACACACAGGATGTCCGTGGCTGTCTGTTTGTATCCGTGTGTGTCTGTCAGGACACACATGACGTCTGTGGCTGTCCATCAGTATACATATCAGCACGTTTGTCCATCGACTCAACACGCTGGCCCTTCCCGTGGACTGTTTGGGTGATTTTGGCCCGCGTCGGCTGTCTGTTCAGTACACACAACATGTCCATGGGTGTCCGCCAGCACACACAGGATGTTCGTGGCTGTCTGTGGCTGTCCGTCAGCACACATACGACGTCCGTGGCTGTTTGTCTCTGTCAGTGTGTGTCCGTGTGTGTCTGTTAGCACACACAGGACGTCCGTGGTTGTCCATCAGTACACATATCAGCACGCTGGTCCTTGGACTCAGCACGTTGGCCCATCCTGTTGACTGTTCGGGTTATTTTGGACCACGTAGGCTGTCTGTTCAGTACACACAGAACGTCCGTGGGTGTCCGTCAGCACACACAGGACGTCCATGTGTCCTTCAGCACACACAGGACGTCCATGGCTGTCCGTGTGTGTCCGGCAGCACACACAGGACGTCCGTGGCTGTCCGTCAGTACACAAATCAGCACGTTGGTCCTTGGACTCAGCACGCTGACCCTTCCCGTGGAGTGTTCGGGTGATTTTGGCCCACGTGGGCTGTCTCTTCAGTACACACAGGAAGTCCGTTGGTGTCCGCCAGCAGACACAGGACGTTCGTGGCTGTACGTGTGTGTCTGTGCGTGTCCGTCTGTGTCCGTCAGCACTCACAGGACGTCCGTGGCTGTCCATCAGTACACATATCAGCACGTTGGTCCTTGGACTCAGCACGCTGGCCCTTCACGTGGACTGTTTGGGTGATTTTAGCCCACGTGGGCAGTCTGTTCAGTACACACAGGACGTCCGTGGGTGTCCGTGGCTGTCTGTGTGTGTCCGTGTGTGTCCGTCAGCATACACAGGACGTCCGTGGCTGTCCATCAGTGCACATATCAGCACGCTGGTCCTTCGACTCAGCCCGCTGGCCCTTCCCGTGGACTGTTCGGGTGATTTTGGCCCACGTGGGCTGTCTGTTCAGTACACACAGGACGTCCGTGGGTGTCCGTCAGCACACACAAGATGTCCTTTGCTGTCCGTGTGTGTAACATCCGCGATCCTGGATAAGGACCGTCGGGACAGCCATGGTTCGAGGAAAGAACCAGCCGGTCTTAGGACCTTAAGGCAAGCGTTCCATGGCCAAGATAGAAGGTTAAGGACGTCAGGATGCTGAGACTTAACCTTATAAGAGAAAGAATTCAGCTAGAACAAGCTATACATAAGCTGGGCGATGCTTACGGGAAGCTTGATCAGCTAGACATAGCTCGGTCAAGCTCAGCCTAGATCGTTCCAAGTTAAGTCTGCTCAACCAGCTGGACGACTAGCTCACTCAGCTGAGGCAGCTGGGAGTAAGCTCATCTCAGCTCGACGGACTGTTCGGGTTTTGGGCCGATAGTCTGGGTCTGGGTCAGTGGCGGGCCATGAGGTCCGGCCATGTGGTCCATGAGTCGTTGGGCTCTTGTGGACAGGCCGTGGGCTTAGGTATCAAGTCTGGGCTTGGGTTGTACGTGCCTATAAGGAAGGTTTCCGAACAGGTACGATCTGGACCGTTGATTGTAATCGATGCCCAAGATCTGTCCCAAAAGGATGCTTCGAAGGGATGTGTCCCTTCACACATGACCTTTGGTTGCCTATATATAGGATGCACGACCAGAGATCAAGGCATTCAGTATTATTCAGTCTCATTCTGTCTGAGACAAAGGACACACGTCATAAACAAAGGGATCCCCCAATGAGAACCGAGGATCCAAGCCGGAAAAGGCTCGGTTGTGGTGGTTTAGTATCTCCGGCAAGGAGAACGGTTTAGGAGAGAGGAGGTCGTGTGGTTATGGATACCAAAGGCATAGAGAAATGTCTGGAGAAGGACTCCAACCCCGTGGTTCAGTCAGATAGGGTCAGTGGGGTCACCACCGACTCATCGGCTAAGACCATCGGACAGTCTGAACCGGTCTAGCCATGGGCGTTTGGATTGTGTCCTATTCTTCTTATTCTTTTCATCTATTTCTTCTTCTACTCCTCCTGTACATTGGCGTGGCCTTGTTGATGTGTTGGGATTAGTTATAACCGTGGTTCTTGTTGAGTAATGCGGTCGCGGTCTATAACCGACGAGTTAGGCGCGCACATGATCTGACTGGGCTCAGGTGATCCGATTGGATAGGGGCGGTTCTGTTCTGTTCTGAACGGCTGCAACCCTACCCTGAACAGTCACAATGGTTCATGACTTGTGTAGGTTAAGGCGTGGTCCTTTGGCCATAGGCCGGACACACGCACGGACCAGACAATCCCTACGGACGGTTAGGTCGAATGGTTGGAACATCTGAATGGGTGCGAGTTGCCAAGGGTCATGAGTTACCAAGAGGCACGTGTGTCCAAAGGGTACTAGTTCCCAAAAGGTGTGAGTTCCAAACGGTACCATTGGTTCAAGGCTTAGGCCGAACCAAGTGGACAGTACGCGGCTGCATAGTCGAACGGACAGACGGTTAGTTTAACCGGAGTGTTGTGTCACAAGGTCTGATTGGTTGCAAGGCAATCCGTTTTGGTCTTGGGCCTTACTCTGTGGTATGGATCCAGGCTTTGGGTCGGATCAGGTAAGAACGTCCGTGAGCCTTTGGGCCGGACTTGTAACTGGCCGATCGCACCTAGATCTTAACCAAACGGTTAGACGAGAGTATGGACGATCCAACTATGGTTGGATGGTTCTAGCCGCAAAGGCTAAGTGGGATATCTTACAATCAACTTTGGGTTGGTGAGTAGGATAGGCGCCATATGCCTTATGTAGGGCGTAGACCCACATGATGGCAATGGAAGGCCGGTTATATCAGTACATGCTAAGTGGACGATGGCTTATCAAGTCTAGTGGTCGGATCATGTTTCATGACGATGGTTTGATGGCCAAACACTAGTATGGATATTGTCACGCCCCCAATCCTGAATAGGATTGTTGGGACGGCCATGGTTCGAGGAAATGTACCAGCCAGTCTTAGGACATCAAGGCAAGCGTTCCATGGTCAAGAAAAATGGTTAAAGACATAAGGAAACTTAGACTTAACCTTATAAGAGCAAAGAGACGGCTAAGACAAGTAAGACGGTAGCTGGACGAGATAGAGAAGTAGCTCGACCAGCTTAACGAAGCTAGGTTGAGTTCACTCCAGCTAAGCCACTACTAAGTCAGCTCCACTAGCTGGACTACTAGCTCACTCAGCTGAGGCAGCTGGGAGTCAGCTCATCTCAGCTAGACGGACTGTTCGGGTTTTAGGCCGATGGTCCGGGTCCGGGTCAGTGGCGGGCTGTGAGGTCCGGCCATGAGGCCATGGGCTGTTGGGTCCTTGCGCAAGGCCGTGGGCTGTGTCCAGGAGGCCTGGGGCGTGGGTTGGGCTTGTGGCCGACCCCAAACCCAATCAGAAAGGGCGAAGGGATGCAAGTGGCCGAAAGGGGACAACCCTTGGCCAATGGTGCCCATTCGCTAGCAAGTCGTGCCTGTTCGTGGGGCAAGACTTACCCCCTCGTTTTCTAAAAATATAGGGGCTCTCCTGTCGATTTCATTATCCAATTCCAGAGTAAAATACTCATGGAAAAACGTAGAGAGAGAGAGAGAGAGTTCTGGCCAAGAGATCGGCCGGAAAAGGGCCGGTCGTGGTGGTTTAGTATCTCCAGCAAGGAGAACGGTTTAGGAGAGAGGAGGCCGTGTGGTTATGGATACCCAAGGCATAGAGAAAGGTTTGTAGAAGGACTCCATCCCCGTGGTTCAGTCAGATAGGGTCAGTGGGGTAACCACCCACTCATCGGCAAAGACCATCGGACAGTTCGAACCGGTCTAGCCATGGGCGTTTGGATTGTGTCCCATTCTTCTTATTCTTTTCATCTAATTCTTCTTCTACTCCTTCTGTACATTGGCGTGGCCTTGTTGATGTGTTGGGATTGGTTATAACCGTGGTTCTGGTTGAGTAATGCGGTCGCGGTCCATAACCGTCGAGTTAGGCGTGCGCATGGTCTAAACCGGCTTCAGGTTATCCGATTGGATAGGGGCGGTTCTGTTCTCTTCTGAACGGTTGCAACCCTTCCCTGAACAGTCACAATGGTTCATGACTTGTGTAGGTTAAGGCGTGGTCCTTTGGCCATAGGCCGGACACACGCACGGACCAGACAGTCCATACGGACGGTTAGGTCGAACGGTTGGAACATCTGAATGGGTGCGAGTTGCCAAGGGTCATGAGTTGCCAAGAGGCACGTGTGTCCAAAGGGTACTAGTTCCCAAAGGGTGTGAGTTCCAAACGGTGCCATTGGTTCAAGGCTTAAGCCGAACCAAGTGGACAGTCCGCGGCTGCATAGTCGAACGGACGGATGGTCAGTTTAACCGGAGTGTTGTTTCGCAAGGTCTGATTGGTTGCAAGGCAATCCGGTTTGGTCTTGGGCCTTACTCTGTGGTATGGATCCAGGCTTTGGGTCGGATCAGGTAAGAAGGTCTGTGAGCCTTTGGGCCGGACTTATAACTGGTCAATCGCACCTAGATCTTAACCAGACGGTTAGACGGGACTATGGACGATCCGGCTATGGTTGGATGGTTCTGGCCGCAAAGGCTAAGTGGGATATCTTACAATCAACCTCGGGTTGGTGAGTAGGATAGGCGCCATATGCCTTATGTAGGGGGCAGACCCACATGATGGCAATGGAAGGCCGGTTATATCAGTACATGCTATGTGGACGATGGCTTATCAAGTCTAGTGGTCGGATCATGTTTCGTAATGATGGTTTGATGGCCGAACACTAGTATGGATAGTCACATTGCTGGAGTAAGAGTATTGATGTGATGCTTCTAGATATCAACCTTGGTGTTGATAGCTCCGAGAAAGGCCAGATGTATATCCTTTTCCTTTCAAAGACTTCTCAAAGGTTACTTATGTCTGTGGGGATGGTTGGTTGAATGACTAAGTACCTAGGGGAGCTGTTTGATGCAGGAGTTAAGATAAGGACCTTAAGTAAGATCATTGAGTGATCGTGGTCCAGCTGTCAAGTAAGAGCAATTCGAGTCAATGGAGGACCGATGAGCTAATAAGCTCCATAGATGTGGCAAAGGTATGATCTAGCATTTACTTATGTAGATCTAGATAGAATGGTTTACGGGAATGGAACCTCAGAATCGTATGGCTTGGTTTGGGTTTAGGATTGACCTTTAAGCTAATTGGTAGTTGAGTAAACTGACCAAGGCTAAGGTGATTCGACCAGACAAGTGTTAGATTGGTTTTAGACCAATGGTTAACTAGAGAATATTCCGCTGCGTATCTGTTGAAAGGATCTAGGCGATTAATGACTTGGTAAGTCTTTAGCTAAGGTCTAAGTTAGCCATCGCCTTTAGGCGATATTATATATAAAGGGCAGAAATTAAGAGGTTCGGCCAGGAAGTGGACCGAGCGACGTGAGGCATCGACCGCGGCCTAGGCGGCCGGGATCGGGTCTTACAGATATTCACGTTTCTGGAGTAAGAGTATTGATTTGATGCTTCTAGATATCAACCTTGGTGTTGATAGCTTCGAGATTGGCTAAGTGTCATGACGAAGTGTGTGGCTAGTACTATGTGTCGTAGACCATAAATACTGAGCCTAAGTGTGATTGTTCAAGGAAGGCCGTGTAAGATCTGATCATGGTTGAGTATGGACGACCTGACCTCTGAATGATGGTTCAAGGTGTCGGTACTAACCTGATTAATGAATGCATCGGTTGGTATGAACAAGTCATATATGTTGTCTGGGTTAAGTCCCAAGGCCGGTCAGGCCAGATGATGACTCATCAGTTCCAAGTCATGTGAGGATGGTTGGTTGATTGACTTAGGATCTCATGAGCTTTGTCAGTCCAGAAGATGGACTTGGTACTATTGCCTATAAGGCAAAAGGATTTCGGATTGTGCTTGAGCCGAGATAGGCCAAATACATATCCTTATCCTTTCGAAGACTTCTCAAAGGTTACTTATGTCTGTGGGGATGGTTGGTTGAATGACTAAGTACCTAGGGGAGTTGTTTGATGCAGGAGTCAAGATAAGGACCTTAAGTAAGATCATTGAGTGATCGTGGTCCAGCTGTTAAGCAAGAGCAATTCAAGTCAATGGAGGACCGATGAGCTAATAAGCTCCATAGATGTGGCAAAGGTATGATCTAGCATTTACTTATGTAGATCTAGATAGAATGGTTTAGGGGAATGGAACCTCAGAATCGTATGGCTTGGTTTGGGTTTAGGATTGACCTTTAAGCTAATTGGTAGTTGAGTACACTGGCCAAGGCTAAGGTGATTCGACAAGACAAGTGTTAGATTGGTTTTAGACCAATGGTTAATTAGAGAATAATCCGCTGCGTATCTGTTGAAAGGATCTATGCTATTAATGACTAGGGAAGTCTTTAGCTAAGGTTTAAGTTAGCCCTTTCCTTTAGGCGATATTATAAATAAAGGGCAAAAATTAAGAGGTTCGACCAGGAAGTGGACCGAGCGACGTAAGGCTTCGACCACGGCCTAGTCGGCCGGATGGACTCTTGACTGTGGTCGAATTAGACAAGTAAGGGTGCCATCAGTGAAACCAGAAAGGACCACTTATTAAGTGGGGGAGACCTGTACAAAGATGGTCAAAGGAACTTGATCATCGAAGTGGTCAATTGGTGGATTTGAATCAAACTTGTTCTATTCCCTGATCAAGACTAGAATAAGTCGGTTGGAATATTTTGTCTTGGGACAAGATATAATCACCACCGGATTCGAGGACGAATCCATTTCAAGTGGGGGAGACTTGTAACACTCGCGATCCTGGATAAGGACCGTCGGGACGGCCATGGTTCGAGGAAACGAACCAGCCGGTCTTAGGACCTTAAGGCAAGCGTTCCATGGCCAAGATAGACGGTTAAGGACGTCAGGATGCTGAGACTTAACCTTATAAGAGAAAGAAGTCAGCTAGAACAAGCTGTACATAAGCTGGGCGATGCTTACGCGAAGCTCGATCAGCTAGACATAGCTCGGTCAAGCTCAGCCTAGCTCGTTCCAAGTTAAGTCAGCTCAACCAGCTGGACTACTAGCTCACTCAGTTGAGGCAGCTGGGAGTCAGCTCATCTCAGCTCGACGGACTGTTTGGGTTTCGGGCCGATGGTCTGGGTCTGGGTCAGTGGCGGGCCATGAGGTCCGGCCATGTGGTCCATGAGTCGTTGGGCTCTTGTGGACAGGCCGTGGGCTTGGGTATCAAGTCTGCGCTTGGGTTGTACGTGCCTATAAGGTCTGGAACCTTCCATTTCCGAACAGGTACGATCTGGACCGTTGATTGTAATCGATGCCCCAGATCTGTCCCAAAAGGATGCTTCGAAGGGATGTGTCCCTTCACACATGACCTTTGGTTGCCTATATATAGGATGCACGACCAGAGATCAAGGCATTCAGTATTATTCAGTCTCATTCTGTCTGAGACAAAGGACACACGTCCTAAACAAAGGGATCCCCCAATGAGAACCGAGGATCCAAGACGGAAAAGGCTCGGTTGTGGTAATTTAGTATCTCCGGCAAGGAGAACGGTTTAGGAGAGAGGAGGCCGTGTGGTTATGGATACCCAAGGCATAGAGAAAGGTCTGGAGAAGGACTCCAACCCCGTGGTTTAGTCAGATAGGGTCAGTGGGGTAACCACCGACTCATCGGCTAAGACCATCGGACAGTCTGAACCGGTCTAGCCATGGGCGTTTGGATTGTGTCCTATTCTTCTTATTCTTTTCATCTATTTCTTCTTCTACTCCTCCTGTACATTGGCATGGCCTTGTTGATGTGTTGGGATTGGTTATAACCGTGGTTCTGGTTGAGTAATGAGGTCGCGGTCCATAACCGACGAGTTAGGCGCGCACATGATCGCACCTAGATCTTAACCAAACGGTTAGACGAGACTATGGACGATCCAGCTATGGTTGGATGGTTCTAGCCGCAAAGGCTAAGTGGGATATCTTACAATCAACTTTGAGTTGGTGAGTAGGATAGGCGCCATATGCCTTATGTAGGGCGTAGACCCACATGATGGCAATGGAAGGCCGGTTATATCAGTACATGCTAAGTGGACGATGGCTTATCAAGTCTAGTGGTCGGATCATGTTTCATGACGATGGTTCGATGGCCAAACACTAGTATGGATATTCACGTTGCAGGAGTAAGAGTATTGGTTGATGCTTCTAGATATCAACCTTGGTGTTGATAGCTTCGAGATTGGCTAAGTGTCATGACGAAGTGTGTGGCTAGTACTATGTGTCGTAGACCATAGATACTGAGCCTAAGTGTGATTGTTCAAGGAAGGCCGTGTAAGATCTGATCATGGTTGAGTATGGACGACCTGACCTCTGAATGATGGTTCAAGGTGTCGGTACTAACCTGATTAATGAATGCATCGGTTGGTATGAACAAGTCATATATGTTTTCTGGGTTAAGTCCCAAGGCCGGTCAGGCCAGATGATGACTCATCAGTTCCAAGTCATGTGAGGATGGTTGGTTGATTGACTTAGGATCTCATGTGCTATGTCAGTCCAGAAGATGGACTTGGTACTATTGCCTATAAGGCAAAAGGATTTTGGATTGTGCTTGAGCCGAGATAGGCCAAATACATATCCTTATCCTTTCGAAGACTTCTCAAAGGTTACTTATGTTTGTGGGGATGGTTGGTTGAATGACTAAGTACCTAGGGGAGTTGTTTGATGCAGGAGTCAAGATAAGGACCTTAAGTAAGATCATTGAGTGATCGTGGTCCAGCTGTAAAGCAAGAGCAATTCAAGTCAATGGAGGACCGATGAGCTAATAAGCTCCATAGATGTGGGAAAGGTATGATCTAGCATTTACTTATGTAGATCTAGATAGAATGGTTTAGGGGAATGGAACCTCAGAATCGTATGGCTTGGTTTGGGTTTAGGATTTACCTTTAAGCTAATTGGTAGTTGAGTATCCTGGCCAAGGCTAAGGTAATTCGACCAGACAAGTGTTAGATTGGTTTTAGACCAATGGTTAATTAGAGAATAATCTGCTGCGTATCTGTTGAAAGGATCTATGCTATTAATGACTAGGGAAGTCTTTAGCTAAGGTTTAAGTTAGCCCTCGCCTTTGGGTGATATTATCAATAAAGGGCAAAAATTAAGAGGTTCGGCCAGGAAGTGGACCGAGCGACGTAAGGCTTCGACCACAGCCTAGTCGGCCGCATCGGGGTGGTACAGTGTGTGTCCGTGTGTGTCCGTCAGCACACACAAGACGTCTGTTGCTGTCCATCAGTACACATATCAGCACGTTAGTCCTTGGACTCAGCACGCTGACCCTTCCCGTGAACTGTTTGGGTGATTTTGGCCCACGTGGGCTGTCTGTTAAGTACACACAGGACGTCTATGGGTGACCGTCAGCACACACAGGACGTCCGTGTGTGTCCGTCAGCACACACAGGACGTCCGTGGCTGTCTGTGGGTGTCCGTCAGCACACACAGGACGTCTGTGGGTGTCCGTCAGCACACACAAGACTTCTGAGGCTGTCCGTGTGTGTCCGTCAGCACACACAGGACGTTTGTGGCTGTCCATCAGTACACATATCTGCATGTTGGTCCTTGGACTCAGCACGCTGACCCTTCCTGTGGACTGTTCGGGTGATTTTGGCCCACGTGGGCTGTCTCTCTAGTACACACAGGACGTCCGTGGGTGTCCGCCAGCACACAGATGACGTCCGTGGCTGTCTGTTTGTGTCCGTGTGTGTCCGTCTGTGTCCGTCAGCACACACAGGACGTCCGTGGCTGTCCATCAGTACACATATCAGCATGTTGGTCCTTGGACTCAACACGCTGGCCCTTCCCGTGGACTGTTTGGGTGATTTTGGCCCACGTGGGCTGTCTGTTCAGTACACACAGGACGTCCGTGGGTGTCCGTCAGCACACACAAGACGTCCGTGGCTGTACGTGTGTGTCCGTGTGTGTCCATCACCACACACAGGACATCCATGGCTGTCCGTGTGTGTCTGTCAGCACACACAGGACGTCCGTGGCTGTCCGTCAGTACACATATCAGCACAGTGGTACTTGGACTCAGCACGCTGCCCCTTCCCGTGGACTGTTCGGGTGATTTTGGCCCACGTGGGCTGTCGGTTCAGTACACACAGGACGTCCGTGGGTGTCCGTCAGCACACACATGACGTTTGTGGGTGTCCGTCAGCACACACAAGACGTCCTTGGCAGTCCTTGTGTGTCCCTGTGTGTCCGTGTGTCCGTGTGTGTCCGTGTGTGTCTGTCAGCACACACAGGACGTCTGTGGCTGTCCATCAGTACACATATCAGCACGTTAGTCCTTGGACTCAGCACGCTCACCCTTCCCGTGGACTGTTTGGGTGATTTTGGCCCACGTGGGCTGTCTGTTAAGTACACACAGGACGTCTGGGGTGTCCGTCAGCACACACAGGACGTTCGTGTGTGTCCGTCAGCACACACAGGACGTCCGTCAGCACACACAGGACGTCCGTGGCTGTCTGTGGGTGCTTGTCAGCACAAACAGGACGTCCGTGGGTATCCGTCAGCACACACAAGACTTATGTCGCTGTCAGTGTGTGTCCGTCAGCACACCTAGGACGTCTGTGGGTGTCCATCAGTACACATATCTGCATGTTGGTCCATGGACTCAGCACGCTGACCCTTCCTGTGGACTGTTCGGGTGATTTTGGCCCACGTGGGCTGTCTGTTCAGTACACATAGGACGTCTGTGGGTGTCCGCCAGCACACACAGGACGTCTGTGGCTGTCTATTTGTGATCGTGTGTGTCCGTGTGTGTCTGTCAGCCCACACAAGACGTCCGTGGCTGTCCATCAGTACACATATCAGCAAGTTGGTCCTTCGACTCAACACGCTGGCCCTTCCCGTGGACTGTTTGGGTGATTTTGGCCCACGTCGGCTGTCTGTTCAGTACACACAGGACGTCCGTGGGTGTCCGCCAACACACAGGACGTCCGTGGCTGTCTGTGGCTGTCCGTCTGCACACATAGGACGTCTGTGGCTGTCTGTCGCTGTCCGTGTGTGTCCGTGTGTGTCTGTCAGCACACACAGGACGTCCGTTGGTGTGCATCAGTACACATATCAGCACGCTTGTCCTTGGACTAAGCACGTTGGCCCTTCCCGTGGACTTTTCGGGTGATTTTGGCCCATGTAGGCAGTCTGTTCAGTACACACAGAACGTCCGTGGGTGTCCGTCAGCACACACAGGACGTCTGTGTGTGTCCTTCAGCGCACACAGGACGTCCATGGCTGTCCGTGTGTGTCCGTCTGCACACACAGGACGTCCGTGGCTATCCATCAGTACACATATCATCACGTTGGTCCTTGGACTCATCACGTTGGTCCTTGGACTCAGCACGCTGACCCTTCCCGTCGACTGTTCGGGTGATTTTGGCCCACGTGGGCTATCTGTTCAGTACACACAGGACGTCCGTGGGTGTCCGCAAGTACACACAGGACATCCGTGGCTGTACGTGTGTGTCTGTGCGTGTCCGTCAGCACACACAGGACGTTTGTTGCTGTCCATCGGTACACATATCAGCACCTTGGTCCTTGGACTCAGCACACTGGCCCATCCCGCGGACTGTTTGGGTGATTTTGGCCCACGTGAGCAGTCTGTTCAGTACACACAGGACGTCCGTGGGTGTCCGCCAGCACACACATGACGTCTGTGGCTGTCCGTCAGCACACACAGGACATCCGTGGCTGTCTGTGTGTGCCCGGGTGTGTCCGTGTGTGTCCGTCATGACACACAAGACGTCTGTGCGTGTCCTTCAGCACACACAGGACGTCCATGTGTGTCCGTCAGCACACACAAGACGTGTGTGGCTGTCTGTGTGTGTCCGTCTATGTCCGTCAGCACACACAGGACGTTTGTGGCTGTCCATCAGTACACATATCAGCACGTTGGTCCTTGGACTCAGCACGCTGGCCCTTCCTGTGGATTGTTTGGGTGATTTTGGTCCATGTGGGCTGTCTGTTCAGTACACACAGTACGTCCATGGGTGTCCGCCAGCACACACAGGACGTTCGTGGCTGTCAGTGGCTGTCCGTTAGCACACACAGGACGTCCGTGGATGTTTGTGTGTGTCCGTGTCTGTCCATGTGTCCGTCAGCACACACAGAATGTTTGTGTGTGTCCATCAGCACACACAAGACGTCTGTGGCTGTCCGTGTGAGTCCATGTGTGTCCGTCAGAACACACAGGACATCTGTGGCTGTCCATCAGTACACATATCAGCACGTTGGTCCTTGAACTCATCACACTGACCCTCCCTGTGGACTGTTTGGGTGATTTTGGCCCACGTTGGGCTGTCTGTTCAGTACACATAGGACGTTCGTGGGTGTCCGCCAACACACACAAGACATCCGTGGCTATCTGTGGCTGTCCGTCAGCACACATAGGACATCCGTGGCTGTCTGTGGCTGTATGTGTGTGTCCGTTAGCAGACACAAGACGTTCGTGGCTGTCCATCAGTACACATATCAGCACGCTGGTTCTTGGACTCAGCACGCTGGCCATTCCCGTGGACTGTTTGGGTGATTTTGGCCCACGTAGGCTGTCTGTTCAGTACACACAGGATGTCCGTGGGTGTTGGTCAGCACACACAGGACGTCTGTGGCTGTCTGTGGCTATCCGTCAGCACACACAGGATGTCCGTGGGTGTCCGTCAGCACACACAGGATGTCCGTGGCTGTTCATGTGTGTCCATGTGTGTCCTTGTGTGTTCGTCAGCACACACAGGACATCCGTGGCTGTCCATCAGTACACATATCAGCATGTTGGTCCTTTGACTCAGCACGCTGGCCCTTCCCGTGGACTGTTTGGGTAATTTTGGCCCACGTGGGCTGTCTGTTCAGTACACACAGGACGTCCGTGGGTGTCCGCCAACACACACAGGACGTCCGTGTGTGACCATGTGTGTCCGTTAGAACACATAGGACATCCGTGGCTGTCCATCAGTACACATATCAGCACGTTGGTCCTTGGACTCAGCACGCTGACCCTCCCCGTGTACTGTTTGGGTGATTTTGGCCCACGTGGGCTGTCTGTTCAGTACACACAGGACGTTCGTCGGTGTCCGCCAGCACACACAGGATGTTTGTGGCTGTCTGTGCCTGTCCATGTGTGTCCGTCAGCACACACAGGACGTCCGTGGCTGTCCATCAGTACGTCCGTGGGTGTCTGTGGCTGTCTGTGTGTGTCCGTGTGTGTCCGTTAGCAGACACAGGACGTCCATGGCTGTCCATCAGTACACAAATCAGCACGCTGGTCCTTGGACTCAGCACGCTGGCCCTTCCCTTGGACTGTTCGGGTGATTTTGGCCCACGTAAGCTGTCTGTTCAGTACACACAGGACGTCCGTGGGTGTCTGTGGCTGTCTGTGTGTGTCCGTGTGTGTCCGTTAGCAGACACAGGACGTCCATGGCTGTCCATCAGTACACAAATCAGCACGCTGGTCCTTGGACTCAGCACGCTGGCCCTTCCCTTGGACTGTTCGGGTGATTTTGGCCCACGTAAGCTGTCTGTTCAGTACACACAGGACGTCCGTGGGTGTCCGTCAGCACACATAGGACGTTCATGGCTGTCCGTGTGTGTCCATGTGTTTCCGTCAGCACACACAGGACGTCCGTGGCTGTCCATCAGTACACATATCAGCACGCTGGTCCTTGGCGTCAGCACGCTGACCCTTCCTGTGGTCTGTTCGGGTGATTTTGGCCCACGTGGGCAGTCTGTTCAGTACACAAAGGACGTCCATGGGTGTCCGCCAGCACACACAGGACGTCTGTGGCTGTCCGTGGCTGTCTGTCAGCACACACAGGATGTTTGTGGCTGTCCATGTGCGTCCGTGTGTGTCCTTTAGCACACACAGGACGTCCGTGGCTGTCCATCAGTACACATATCAGCACGCTGGGCCTTGGACTCAGGACGCTGGCCGTTCCTGTGGACTGCTTAAGTGATTATGGCCCATGTGGGCAGTCTGTTCAGTACACACATGACGTTTGTGGGTGTCCGCCAGCACACACAGGACGTTCGTGGCTGTACGTCAGCACACACAGGACGTCTATGGCTATCCATCAGTACACATATCAGCACGTTGGTCCTTGGACTCAGCACTCTGGCCCTTCCCGTAGACTGTTTGGGTGATTTTGGCCCACGTAAGCTGTCTGTTCAGTACACACATGACGTGCGTGGGTGTCCGTCAGCACACACAGGACGTTCATGGCTGTTCGTGTGTGTCCATGTGTGTCCGTCAGTACACACAGGACGTTCGTGGCTGTCCATCAGTACACATATCAGCACGTTGGTCCTTGGACTCAGCACGCTGACCCTTCCCGTGGACTGTTCGGGTGATTTTGGCCCACGTGGGCGGTCTGTTCAGTACACAAAGGACGTCCATGGGTGTCCGCCAGCACACACAGGACGTCTGTGGCTGTCCGTGGCTGTCTGTCAGCACACACAGAATGTTTGTGGCTGTCCATGTGTGTCCGTGTGTGTCCTTCAGGACACACAGGACGTCAATGGCTGTCCATCAGTACACATATCAGCACGCTGGGCCTTGGACTCAGCACGCTGGCCGTTCCTGTGGACTGCTTAAGTGATTATGGCCCTTGTGGGCAGTCTGTTCAGTACACACATGAAGTTTGTGGGTGTCCGCCAGTACACACATGACGTTCGTGGCTGTACGTCAGCACACACAGGACGAATGTGGCTGTCCATCAGTACACATATCAGCACGTTGGTCCTTGGACTCAGCACGCTGGTCCTTCCCATAGACTGTTTGGGTGATTTTGGCACACGTGGGCTGTCTGTTCAGTACACACATGACCTGCGTGGGTGACCGCCAGCACATACAGGACGTCTGTGGCTGTCTGTCATCACATATAGGACGTCCGTGAGTGTCCATGTGTGTGTGTGGCTGTCTACTAGCACACACAGGACGGCCGTGGCTGTCAGTTGCTGTCCGTCAGCACACACAGGACGTCCGGTTGTGTCCATCAGCACACACAGAACGTCCGTGTGTGATCGTGTGTGTCCGTGTGTGTCTGTCAGCCCACACAGGACGTCCGTGGCTGTCCATCAGTACACATATCAGCATGCTTGTCCTTGGACTCAGCACGCTAGCCCATCCTGTGGACTGTCTGGGTGATTTTGGCCCACGTGGGCTGTCTGTTCAGTACACTCAGGATGTCCTTGGGTGTCCGCCAGCACTCAGGATGTCTGTGGCTGTCCGTTAGCACACACAAGACATCTGTGGCTGTCCGTGTGTTTCCTTGTGTGTCCGTCAGCACACACATGTCGTCTGTGGCTGTCCATCAGTATACATATCAGCACGCTAGTCCTCGGACTCAGCACGCTGGCCCTTCCCGTGGAATGTTTTGGTGATTTTGGCCCACGTGGGCTGTCTGTTCAGTACACACAGGACTTTTGTGGGTATCCGCACACACAGGACGTCCGTGTGTGTCCGTCAGCACACACATGACGTCTATGGCTGTCTGTGTGTGTCCGTGTGTTTCCGTCAGCATACACAGGACGTCCGTGGCTGTCCATCAGTACACATATCAGCACATTGGTCCTTGGACTCAGCACGCTGACCCTTCCCGTGGATTGTTTGGGTTATATTGGCCACGTGGGGTGTCTGTTCAGTACACATAGGACGTCTGTGGGTGTCCGCCAGCACACAGGGGATGTATGAGGCTGTCCGTGTGTGTCTGTGTGTTTCCATCTGTGTGTTTCCATCTGTGTCCGTCAGCACACACATGACGTTTGTGGCTCTCCATCAGTACACATATCAGCACGTTGGTCCTTGGACTCAGCACGCTGGCCCTTCCCGTGGACTGTTTGGGTGATTTTGGCCCACGTGGGCAGTCTGTTCAGTACACACAGGACGTCCGTGGCTGTCCATCAGTACACATATCAGCACGTTGGTCCTTGGACTCAGCACGCTGACCCTTCCCGTGGACTGTTCGGGTGATTTTGGCCCACGTGGGCTGTCTGTTCAGTACACAAAGGACGTCCATGGGTGTCCGCCAGCACACACAGGACGTCTGTGGCTGTTCGTGGCTGTCTGTCAGCACACACAGGATGTTTGTGGCTGTCCATGTGTGTCCGTGTGTGTCCTTCAGGACACACAGGACGTCAATGGCTGTCCATCAGTACACATATCAGCACGCTGGGCCTTGGACTCAGCACGCTGGCCGTTCCTGTGGACTGCTTAAGTGATTATGGCCTTTGTGGGCAGTCTGTTCAGTACACACATGACGTTTGTGGGTGTCCGCCAGTACACACATGACGTTCGTGGCTGTACGTCAGCACACACAGGACGAATGTGGCTGTCCATCAGAACACATATCAGCACGTTGGTCCTTGGACTCAGCACGCTGGCCCTTCCCGTAGACTATTTGGGTGATTTTGGCACACGTGGGCTGTCTGTTCAGTACACACATGACCTGCGTGGGTGACCGCCAGCACATACAGGACGTCTGTGGCTGTCTGTCATCACATACAGGACGTCCGTGAGTGTCCATGTGTGTGTGTGGCTGTCTGCTAGCACACACAGGACGGTCGTGGCTGTCAGTTGCTGTCTGTCAGCACACATAGGACGTCCGGTTGTGTCCATCAGCACACACACAACGTCCGTGTGTGATCGTGTGTGTCCGTGTGTGTCTGTCAGCCCACACAGGACGTCCGTGGCTGTCCATCAGTACACATATCAGCATGCTTGTCCTTGGACTCAGCACGCTAGCCCATCCTGTGGACTGTTTGGGTGATTTTGGCCCACGTGGGCTGTCTGTTCAGTACACTCAGGATGTCCGTGGGTGTCCGCCAGCACTCAGGATGTCTGTGGCTGTCCGTTAGCACACACAAGACATCTGTGGCTGTCCGTGTGTTTCCTTGTGTGTCCGTCAGCACACACATGACGTCTGTGGCTGTCCATCAGTATACATATCAGCACGCTAGTCCTCGGACTAAGCACGCTGGCCCTTCCCGTGGAATGTTTTGGTGATTTTGGCCCACGTGGGCTGTCTGTTCAGTACACACAGGACTTTTGTGGGTATCCGCACACACAGGACGTCCGTGTGTGTCCGTCAGCACACACAGGACGTCTATGGCTGTCTGTGTGTGTCCGTGTGTTTCCGTCAGCATACACAGGACGTCCGTGGCTGTCCATCAGTACACATATCAGCACGTTGGTCCTTGGACTCAGCACGCTGACCCTTCCCGTGGATTGTTTGGGTGATATTGGCCACGTGGGGTGTCTGTTCAGTACACATAGGACGTCTGTGGGTGTCCGCCAGCACACAAGGGATGTATGAGGCTGTCCGTGTGTGTCTGTGTGTGTCCATCTGTGTCCGTCAGCACACACATGACGTTTGTGGCTCTCCATCAGTACACATATCAGCACGTTGGTCCTTGGACTCAGCACGCTGGCCCTTCCCGTGGACTGTTTGGGTGATTTTGGCCCACGTGGGCAGTCTGTTCAGTACACACAGGACGTCTGTGGGTGTCCGCCAGCACACACAGGACGTCTGTGGCTGTCCGTGGCTGTCCGTCAGCACACACAGGACGTCCGTGGCTGTCTGTGTGTGCGCGTGTGTGTCCGTGTGTGTCCTTCAGGACACACAAGATGTCAGTGGGTGTCCTTCAGCACACACAGGACGTCCGTGTGTGTCCGTCAGCACACACAGGACGTGTGTGGCTGTCCACCAGTACACATATCAGCACATTGGTCCTTGGACTCAGCACAATGACCCTCCCCGTGGACTGTTTGGGTGATTTTGGCCCACGTGGGCTACCTGTTCAGTACACACAAGACGTTCGTGGGTGTCCGCAGCACACACATGACGTCCGTGGCTGTCTGTCAGCACACACAGAACGTCTGTGGCTGTCTGTGGCTGTCCGTGTGTGTCCGTTAGCACACATAGGACGTCTGTGGCTGTCCATCAGTACACATATCAGCACACTGGTCCTTGGACTGAGCACGCTGGCCCTTCCCGTGGACTGTTCGGGTGATTTTGGCCCACGTAGGCTGTCTGTTCAGTACACACAGGACGTCCGGGGGTGTTCGTCAGCACACACATGACATCTGTACCTGTCTGTGGCTGTCCGTCAGCACCCACAGGACGTCTGTGGCTGTCCGTGTGTGTCTGTCAGCACACACAGGACGTTCGTGTGTGTCCGTCAGCACACATAGGACGTCCGTGTGTGTCCGTCAGCACACACAGGACGTCCGTGGGTGTCTGTGTGTGTCCGTCAGCACACACAAGACGTCCGTGGCTGTCCATCAGTACACATATCAGCATGCTGGTCCTTGGACTCAACACCCTAGCCCTTCCCGTGGACTGTTTGGGTGATTTTGGCCCACGTGGGCTGTCTGTTCTGTACACACAGGACGTCTGAGGGTGTCCATCAGCACACACAGGACGTCCGTGTGTGTCCGTGTGTTCGTGTGTGTCCGTCTGTGTCCGTCAGCACACACATCACGTCCGTGGCTGTCCGTGTGTTCGTGTGTGTCCGTCTGTGTCCGTCAGCACACACAGGACGTCTGTGGCTGTCCCTCAGTACACATATCAGCACATTGGTCCTTGGACTCAGCACGCTGACCCTATCCCGTGGGCTGTCTGGTCAGTACACACAGGACGTCCGTGTGTCTCCGTCAGCACACACAGGACGTCTGTGTGTGTCCGTCAGCACACACAGGACGTCTTTGTGTGTCCGTCAGCACACACAGGAAGTCCGTGGCTGTCCATAAGTACACATATCACCACGCTGGTCCTTGGACTCAGCACGCTGGCCCTTCCTGTGGACTGTTTGGGTGATTTTGGCCCACGTGGGCTGTCTATTCAGTACACACAGGACGTCTATGGGTGTTCGTCAGCACACACAGGACGTCAGTGGCTGTCCGTGTGTGTCCGTCAGCACACATGGGACGTTCGTGGCTGTCCGTGTGTGTCCGTCAGCACACATGGGACGTTCGTGGACTCAGCACGCTGACCCTTCTTGTGGACTGTTTGGGTGATTTTGGCCCTCGTGGGCTGTCTGTTCTGTACACACAGGACGTCTGTGGGTGTCCGCCAGCACACACAGGACGTCTGTGGGTGTCCGCCAGCACACACAGGACGTCTATGGCTGTCCGTGTGTTTCCGTATGTGTCCGTCTATGTCCGTCAGCACACACAGGACGTCCGTGGCTGTCCCTCAGTACACATATCAGCACGTTGGTCCTTGGACACTGCACACTGGCTCTTCCTGTGGACTGTTTGAGTGATTTTGTCCCAAGTGGGCTGTCTGTTCAGTACACACAGGGCGTCCACGGGTGTCCGCCATCACACACAGGACGTCCGTGGCTGTTTGTGGCTGTCCGTCAGCACAGACAGGACATCCGTTTGTGTCCGTGTGTGTCTGTCAGCACACACAGGACGTTCGCGGGTGTCAGTCAGCACACACAGGACGTCCGTGTGTGTCCGTAAGCATACAAAGGACGTCCGTGGCTGTCCGTGTGTGTCCGTCAGCACACACAGGACGTCTGTGGCTGTACATCAGTACACATATCAGCACGTTGGTCCTTGGACTCTGCACGCTGGCCCTTCCCGTAGACTGTTTGGGTGATTTTGGCCCACGTAGGCTATCTGTTCAGTACACACTGGACGTCAGTGGGTGTCCACCAGCACACACAGGACGTCCGTGGCAATCCGTGTGTGTCCATGTGTGTCCGTCAGCACACACAGGACGTCCGTGGCTGTCCATCAGTACACATATCAGCACGCTGGTCCTTGGACTCAGCACGCTGGCCCTTCCCGTGGACTGTTTGGGTGATTTTGGCCCACGTGCGCTGTCTGTTCAGTACAGACAGGACGTTTGTGGGTGTCCGTCAGCAGACACATGACGTCCGTGTGTGTCCGTCAGCACACACAGGACGTTCGTGGCTGCGCGTGTGTGTCCGTGTGTGTCCGTCAGCACACACATGATATATGTGGCTGTCCAACAGTACACATATCAGCACGTTGGGCCTTTGACTCCGCAAGCTGACCCTTCCTGTTGACTGTTCGGGTGATTTTGGCCCTCGTGGGCTGTGTGTTCAGTACACACAGGACGTCCGTGGGTGTCCGCCAGCACACACAAGACGTCCGTGGCTGTCCGTGTGTGTCCGTCATCACACACAGGAAATCCGTGGCTGTCCCTCAGTACACATATCAGCATGTTGGTCCTTGGACACAGCACATTGGCCCATCCCGTGGACTGTTTGGGTGATTTTGGCCCACGTGGGCAGTCTGTTCAGTACACACAGGACGTCCGTGGGTGTCCGCTAGCACACACAGGATGTCGGTGGCTGTCCGTGGCTGTCCGTCAGCACACACAGGACATCTGTGGCTGTCTGTGTGTGCCTGTGTGTGTCTGTGTGTGTCCGTTATGACACACAAGACGTCTGTGCGTGTCCTTCAGCACACACAGGACGTCCATGTGTGTCCGTCAGCACACACAAGACGTGTGTGGCTGTGTGTGTGTGTCTGTCTGTGTCCGTCAGCACACACAGGACGTCTGTGGCTGTCCATCAGTACACATATCAGCACGTTGGTCCTTGGACTCAGCACGCTGGCCCTTCCTGTGGATTGTTTGGGTGATTTTGGTCCACGTGGGCAGTCTGTTCATTACACACAGTACGTCCGTGGGTGTCCGCCAGCACACACAGGACATCCGTGGCTGTCAGTGGCTGTCCGTTAGCACACACAGGACGTCCGTGGATGTTTGTGTGTGTCTGTGTGTGTCTGTGTGTGTCCGTCAGCACACACAGAACGTCTGTGTGTGTCCATCAGCACACACAAGACGTCCGTGGCTGTCCGTGTGTGTCCATGTGTGTCCGTCAGAACACACAGGACATCCGTGGCTGTCCATCAGTACACATATCAGCACGTTGGTCCTTGGACTCAGCACACTGACCCTCTCTGTGGACTGTTTGAGTGATTTTGGCCCACGTGGCTGTGTGTTCAGTACACATAGGACGTTCGTGGGTGTCCGCCAGCACACACAAGACATCCGTGGCTGTCTGTGGCTGTCCGTCAGCACACACAGGACATCCGGGGTTGTCTGTGTGTGTCCGTGTGTGTCCATTAGCAGACACAGGACGTCCGTGCCTGTCCATCTGTACACATATCAGCACGCTGGTCCTTGGACTCAGCATGCTGGCCCTTCCTGTGGATTGTTTGGGTGATTTTGGTCCATGTGGGCTGTCTGTTCAGTACACACAGGACGTCCGTAGGTGTCCGCCAGCACACACAGGACGTCCGTTGCTGTCTGTTGCTGTCCGGCAGCACACACAGGACGTCCGTTGATGTCCGTGTATGACCGTGTGTGTCCGTGTGGGTCCGACAGCACACACAGAACGTCTGTGTGTGTCCATCAGCACAAACAGGACGTCTGTGGCTGTCCATCAGCACACACAGGACATTCGTGGCTGTCCACCAGTACACAAATCAGCACGTTGGTCCTTGGACTCAGCACGATGACCCTCCCCATGGACTGTTTGGGTGATTTTGGCCCACGTGGGCTGTTAGTTCAGTACACAGAGGACGTTCATGGGTGTCCGCAGCATACATAGGACGTCCGTGGCTGTCTTTTAGCAGACACAGGACGTCCGTGGCTGTCCATCAGTACACATATCAGCACGTTGGTCCTTGGATTCAGCACGCTGGCCCTTCCTGTGGATTGTTTGGGTGATTTTGGTCCACGTGGGCTGTCTGTTCAGTACACACAGTACGTCCGTGGGTGTCCGCCAGCACACACAGGCCGTTCGTGGCTGTCAATGGCTGTCCGTTAGCACACACAGTACGTCCGTGGATGTTTGTGTGTGTCTGTGTGTGTCCGTGTGTGTCCGTCACCACACACAGAACGTCTGTGTGTGTCCATCAGCACACACAAGACGTCCGTGGCTGTCCGTGTGTGTCCATGTGTGTCCGTCAGAACACACAGGACATCCGTGGCTGTCCATCAGTACACATATCAGCACGTTGGTCCTTGGACTCAGCACACTGACTATCACGCCCCCAATCCTGAATAGGATTGTCGGGACGGCCATGGTTCGAGGAAACATGCAAGCCAGTCTTAGGACATCAAGGCAAGCGTTCCATGGTCGAGAAAGAAGGTTAAGGACATAAGGAAACTTAGACTTAACCTTATACAAGCTAAGAGACAGCTAGGACGAGTAAGACGGTTGCTGGACGAAGTGGACGAGTAGCTCGGCCAGCTCAATGAAGCTAGGTTCAGTTCACACCAGCTCAGTCCCTACTAAATCAGCTCCACTAGCTGGACTACTAGCTCACTCAGTTGAGGCACCTGAGAGTCAGCTCATCTCAGCTAGACGGACTGTCCGAGCTTTAGGCCGATGGTCCGGGTCCGGGTCAGTGGCGGGCTGTGAGGTCCGGCCATGAGGCCATGGGCTGGTGGGTCTTTGGACAAGGCCGTGGGCTAAGTCCAGGAGGCCTGGGGCGTGGGTTGGGCTTGTGACCGACCCCAAACCCAATCAGAAAGGGCGAAGGGATGCAAGTGGCCTAAAGGGGACAACCCTTGGCCGATGGTGCCCATTCGCTAGCAAGTCGTGCCTGTTCGTGGGGCAAGACTTACCCCCTCGTTTTCTATAAATATGGGGGCTCTCTGGTCGATTTCATTATCCAATTCCAGAGTAAAATACTCAGAGAAAAACGTAGAGAGAAAGAAAGAGAGAAAGAGAGAGTTCCGGCCAAGAGAAAGGCCGATTGTGGTGGTGTTGTGTTCCGGCGACTCTGATCGTTTGAGAACTAACTCCGGTGAAGAAAGGGAGATCAAGACAAGGAGAAGAGCATGGAGAACCCAGACGTGGTTCTCAAGGTATGTGATGGGCCGTAACTCCATCAGACCGAACGGACGGTCCATGCGACCGCACCGCGGCTCTACTCGGTTCCTAAGTCCCATCCGGCTCTCCTTATCTGTTTCAATTCATTTCTCTTCTCTTCTCTCTGGTTAAACACGAAAGGTTGTGTTGGTTGAGTCCAAGGGACACGTCCCTAGGCTTTGGCCGAACATAACCAAACCGCTAGCCTAGACACGGGTCGGTTAGTCGGATGATCCGATCGCACCAAGACTGGGCGGTTAGGACGAACGGTTGGGAATGACCCAAAGGGCACGAGTTGTCAAGAGTAATGAGTGTCCAAGAGGCACGAATGGCCAAAGGGTGCATGTTCCAAACGGTGTCTTTCGGGACAGGTTAGGACCGATCCTTATGGATCAGCCTATGGTTTGTCTAGTTAAGACAAGGTCACGGTTTGTCTAAGCCAAGGTAGAGTCGCAAGGTCTGACCGGTTGCTAAGCCTTCCGGATTAGGCTTGAGGCTTACTCGGCCGATTGGATCCAGGCCTAAGGCCGGATCAGGTAAGGGAGTCCGTTGGGCCATTGAGCCGGACTCCATTGGCCGGTCGCACCTAGATTCTATCCGGTTAGACGGATTGGTCTTTGGGGACGATCCGGATCTGTTCGTGTGTTCTGTTTATCTATTCTGGACTATCTATCTGATTCTAAGTCAAGGGGTGGTTGGTTGAATGACTTAGGATACGGTAGGTAGTTTCATTTGTTTTATGATTATGTTGACTGAGGTTTATCTAAGTTCTAGGAACCAAGCCAAGCATTATGGAATCAATCCGTTCTATTCTCGGTTATGATTAATGCTTATCTGGTTGTGGTTTCAGGAACTAAGGATGGTTCTGGTCAAGCCAAGGAGCCGTGAAGGCTCGGTCAGTGAGAGGCTGTGTAACGTGTGGTTAGATGATGCTAGGGATGAACTAGTGATTGTCTATGAGACTGTTAAGAAGTTGTGTATTGAATCTCATGTTTCTAAGTAATACAAAGTTTATACATTGTTATTCCGCTGTGCAATCTGTTCCTTTGTTTATGAACCTCATATTCGAATATAACTTAGTAAATAAAAGACTTAAAATGGATCAAACAAGTAAAGAAATTAATAAGTACGCCTGCGGACTCCATAAGGTCGAGAGGCCAGGGTTCGGGTCTTACAAGTTGGTATCAGAGCATGCTTGATTCTAGGATAGTTGGGTTATGCAGTCCACACACACACACACGCAGCCAGCTGATTAGGTCTCACGGTGAGGTTTGATTGCTTAGTCTAGGGATTGTTTTGTTCTGTTTATGTTAGTGTGTTTCGTACTAACATTGTCTGAATCCTTAGGCTGGAAAAAGCAAGTCGGGAAAGTCCCGAAGGAGTAAGAAAACAGCCGGTCAGCTTAGTCAAGTGGCCATGGACGGGACCAATCTATCCGGATTGCAAACCGATCCGGCCGCGGCTGACACTAGAGACGTGTTGCCATCTGATCAGGCTAACCTTACGGGGACGCAACAGGATGGTCAGGAACATCGGGAGAGTGATGAGGAAGTGGAATCCTCGAACGCTAACCGTGATCTTAACCAGCATGAGAGAGTGGCCGATGGAACGGCTAATGTGCCCACAACACTGTCCAAAGAGGACTTGTTAGAGGCCATGAAGGTAATGGGGACTCAGGTGGCGGCTATGGCTCAACTGTTCATGCCACTAGTGAACTCCTCGGTTGGCCAGGCTACGCCTGTGGCTACGACAACCCCCAACACTAATGGTCCAGTTGCTGAAACGGTTGAGGTGATCGAGATCGATACACCGGAAAAGTCTGAAAAGAAGGTGGACTATCTGAGTCTGCTTCAACATTTATCCAGGTTGGGTACGAAGCATTTCTCCGGTAGCACCAACCCTATTGTGGCAGACGATTGGAGGAGTAGGCTGGTCCGAAACTTTCAATCAACTCGCTGTCCAGAGGATTACATACGAGACATTGCGGTTCACTTCCTGGAAGGGGACGCACATAATTGGTGGCTTGCAGTGGACAAGCGCACCAGTGGGAGTTTGGAAAGTTTTGCGGACTTTGAAGTTGAGTTCAACCGCAAATACTTCCCTGCTGAGGCTTGGGATCGTCTGGAAGCTCTGTTTCTAGATTTGGCCCAAGGCCGCAGGACCGTACGAGAGTACGAAGAAGAGTTCAACCGGCTCAGACGGTTTGTTGGAAGAGAGGTGGAGGACGAGGCAGTCCAGGTCCGTAGGTTCATCCTAGGCCTAAGGCCAGAACTGAAGACCCATTGCCCGATCCGCACTTTCAACACCATCGGAGAACTGGTGGAACGGGTGGGTTTGCTAGAGACTAACTTGGCTGAAGAAGCTAAGCTTAAGGCTAAGTCACAGTCTGGCCCGTCGGGTAAGACAAATGATAAAAAGAGGAAGTGGGACCAGGTGAACGGAGGTAAGACCTCTGGTGGCCGACCTACATGTCCCAAGTGTAGAAAGAATCATCCCGGTGAGTGCTGGAAGGCCGGCTTGTGTGCGATGTGGCAGCATGGATCACACGATCCAAAACTGCACTCGACCAAACCGATTCTCTGACCAGTCCAGTGGCAGCGGCTCCGTGACTTGCTTCCTATGTGGCAAGACTGGACACTACAAGTCGGACTGTCCTAAGCTACAAGGAGGACAAGGGAAGGGCCGTGGAGACACAGGCAAGTCGACCCAGAGTAGGCCGACCACAACACCAAGGGTGTATGAGCTGTCCCGGGACGACGGCGCTTCTGGATCGTTTGATTCGATCTCTGGTAATTCCTAAATTTTTCTTTTTACATTCAAGTAGAAAATGCTTGGTATGGAACCTAGAATGTCTAGGGGATTCTGATGGGGGTCTCTGTTAGGAACCCTCATGATTGGTGGTGTGGAAACCCACGTACTTTTCGACACAGGGGCTACACATAGTTTTGTGAGTCCGGGACTGGTCGGAAAGGGTCTGTTCTGTCTGGACGCTAGAGATAATTTTGGGATAGTGAGGGCGGCCGGAGGGCAAGTGATATATGGTGTTTTATACATCTTGTAAATATGCTTTTAAATTGGTTTTCAAGTCTTTATCGAGTCTTCCTATTCCTTTTGGAGTCATTACAGGTCTGGAGTTGCATTGGATGGGAGATGGACCAGCTGGAACAAAAGATGCAGAAAACAGTGCAATTTAGTGATTTTCACGCAGAACAGTCTTGATGACTGTTCCGAGTGAGTGTTCCAGCGGCAGAGATTTTTAAGGAAACTACAATCATTACGGGATTTGCCCTAATTATCCATATTTTCTCTCCCAGCCGCCTGTGGCTTTGATATATCATATTTTCTGTTTCTCTTTATCATTCTACGCTGTTTTGGAGACAAAGAACCAGACCTTAGAGTTGGAGACTTGAGATTCTGCTACTTTGTAAAGGGAGAAGGCCATCTCTCTCGATTTAGAGAAGAACCCCCTGAACCCTATTACTTTATTTCAGTCATATTTCATGTTGCTTTATATCTCTGTCTCTGTGTTTTCTTGCTCCATGGCTGAGTAGTCAGCTTGCTTAGTCTAGGGTGTTAGGGTGTTAGATCCGTGAGCTTGACATAAATAAGTTATAAATCGATTGTCTTCATTCATTGTTGTTCTTAAGGCTTGCATCAAGTTAACCACTTAGTGCCTGATTCTAGGTTTAATCTATTCATCAAAAGTGTTATAGGTTGCTAGACATAACTTGAATGAGCATTGCATCCCTAACCAGCGAAAGTAGATGTTAGGGTGTTTTGTGAACATATCGGACTTGACCTCTATTGCTTGTTGTCGCATCTTGATCCAAACGAGAGTTTAGGTATCAAGATCGATCAGCATAGGGAGCAGTACCACGACAGTGGGCTGTTCTACTTGAGTGATCCGAGTTCTAGACTTGCTCTTAATTAAACTTGAATAATTGTTTGGCTCACACTTGTTTAACACCCGATCAAACCACCCTAGGCTAGCATTTTTAATCATCTGAAAACTTTAATTCAATCTATTACTTGCTTGTTACGATTCCTCAACTTTAAAACCCCCATATTGTTTTAGCTTGATTCTGATCCCATAAAGATAAAGTGTAAGATTTGGTCTCTGTGGATTCGATCCTAAAGTGCTACATCGACATACCATTCGATTGTGGTAGTGTGCACATTAGGTTATTTGGTGTGCGTATACACGTAATATCAAATTGGCGCCGTTGCCGGGGACCATTTTTTTACCTTTATTTTTCGGTTATTTATTTAGTCTAAGACCTCTAACTTGCCTTATCCTTTTTGTTGCAGCTAATGTTCCAGGTGCATGACCAGTAGACATACTCGGAGAAACGCACAAGGAGAGTTAGTTACATTTACCAACCAGGAGCTAGCAAGGTTAGAAAGAACAAATCGTCAACAGCCAAGGCAAACTGACACCACTATGGGTGATCACGCCAATCAGGATGATCTCGCTGCGGCTATGGCACTCATGCAGCAGCAGATGCAACAAATGCAGCAGACCATCCAAGCTCAGCAGGATGCTGCTGAACAGGCTGCTCTCGCGCAGCAGGAACAACAGGCGCAGACTGTTCCAATCGGGCAGAGAAACCTCCCCCGTAACATCCCTACTACGCGCTCTGCCATTGTTCCTCCACTCTGCACCAGGCAGGACTTCGAGATCAAGCCTGCTTTGATCGGTCTAGTACAGAGAAAGGTGTTCTCTGGTCTCTCTACAGAAATTCCAATGGAGCATATTGAGAGCTTCGAAAAAGTCTGCAGTTTCACTCGCGTGAATGGTGTTCCACCAGACTACATCACGTGCATGTTATTCCCATTCTCTCTTGATGGAAAAGCTGCACGGTGGTTGAACTCTCTCCCTACCGGCTCTCTCACTTCATGGGAACAGGTCCGATCAGCGTTCCTCAGCCATTTCTACTCTAAGGCGAGAACAGCTGCATTGAGGAACAAGATCACCTCCTTCAGACAGCTCACTGATGAGCTTTTCTGCGACGCATGGGAGCGCTTCAATGACTATCGCAGAGAATGTCCTCACCATGGATTTGATGATGATTATATCCTGGACATTTTCTATGATGGAGTGGACTGGAAATACCAAGGTGCTCTAAACTCTGCGAGCAATGGAGACTTCATGACTCAAACCACTGCTGGAGCGTTTAAGCTGATTGAGAACATGGCTGCTAGCTCAGCTAATAAGAAAGAGGAGAGTGATTGCTCCAAGAAAGGAAACAGTTCTGACGCCCAGAAAATAGATGAGCTAGCTGCCAAGGTTGATCAGCTACTGAAAAACAACCAAGGACACGTCTTCAGCATGGAGCAACCTACAGCCGGGCATATTCAGAACCAGAACCAACGACAACCGCAGAGCAATCCGCATGTTGTTCCAGCTACCGAGAACAGTCAACCAGATGAGCTGAAGGGTCTGGGTATGATGATGCAACAACTGTTGCAGGGTCAGCAGGTTCAGGCCAAGGTGTTGAATCAGGTAACCACAGAAATTGACACCAGGATGGGCAACATGTTCACTGAGCTGAATAACAAGTATGACAATCTTGCGATCCATATGAGAAAGATCGATGTTCAGCTTGCTCAAACAGCTGAGAGTGTCAAGAGGCAACAAGAGACGCTCCCTGGAAGAACTGATAAAAATCCTAGGACTGAGCACTGTAATGCAATAGAGCAGCCGTTCGCTGAGACTGCTCCAGGCGCAGAAGAGAGAGCAGAGCAGTCTGCTAGCTCTGGAGTGACTGCTCCTAGCGAACCTGCTGAGACTCCACCATCTCGAGTCTATGTTCCCAAGGTTCCCTATCCAATTCCACCTAGACATCTGATGGATCCCATTAGTGAAGAGCAGCTGATAGGTTTTAACAAGATGGTGAGAAGGCTTCCTAAAGAACTTGCATTCGAAGATGCTCTGCAGATTCGTCCATTGCTCCAGTTCTTTAAACACTGTAGAGAGACTCAAGAGGAGATCAAGGTCCTCTATACCAGAGCACTGTCTACGCCAGCACTGAAGGTATTGCCTAAGGTTGATGATCCTGGAAAGTTTGTTTTCCCATGTTCCATCGCAGGAACAACCTTCAAGGACGCTCTTTGTGACTCTGGTTCTTGTGTGAATCTCATCTCAAAGGCTATTGTAGACGATTTGGGTATTGCTGATGTTGAGCGTTCTCAGTTGACCCTGACCTTTGCAAACTCTTCCAGAGCAGTCCCATATGGAACCATCCGCAGCCTTCATGTTCAAGTAGGGGAATGCATTGTTCCTGCTGAGTTTCAGTTGTTGAGATGAACAAGGATCATGAGATGCCTTTGATATTTGGAAGGACATTCATGGCTACTGTTGGAGCAACCATCGATATGCCCAACAAGAGAGTCTGCTTCTCCAACATCAACAAGAAAGTTTTCTACAAGGCTGTACCCACCAGATCTTCCTCATCACACGCCTCTCGCATCTCAGTGTTTGATGTAGAAAAGCTGAAGGTTGTTCCAGAGAAGGAGCATGGTGATAAGGGTGAGAGCAGACTGTTCTTTGATGAAGATCCTAGCACTGATCCTACTAAATTCAGAGGGAATTCAAGGGTGAAACAGAAAGTCCAGAAGAAAAGGGTCAAGGGAGATCCTACAGTGACTTTGATACCTCTCAAGTGTGATGAGAACTCCATTGAGTATGAGGTAAAGTGCAAGGGTACCTCTAAACCGTTCTCTAAAGTCAGAGCTATTCTCACACATGAGCTGAAAGAGAAAGGGGAAGCTGCTGTGAAAGGGTTGTTGAGCAGGGTTTTGAAGCTGAACATGTCTGATTGTGGAGCTTGTTTTGGAACAGGCCCTCCTGCTCAACCCGACTGATCCCAGTCACCAAGTCAAGCTAGAGACTTAAACCAAGTGCTTGGTGGGAGGCAACCCACTGGTAAGTGTAAATATAACTTGGTGTTGTTTTTGTTTACTCATTTTTCGTTTTAGTTTATTGAGTTTCAGGTCAAAAAGCAAAAAAAAAAAAAAAAAATTCTAGATACTTCAAAAATTCTGGGTTGCAGAAACGGAACAACCTACCCCCTGAAAAGAGCGGTTGTTCCAGGCGATCATCTGACGATAGAACACCCAGAATTTTCATGGAGCGCCTGCTCCACTCAGGTAAGTATCTCGACCCAAAAAAAAAAAATATTTATTCTTGTTTTCTCCTTCTCTCTGATTTATTTTCACACCAGGGACGTTGTGAAGTAAGTCTGGGGGAGGGTTTTCGTCGTTTACTAACTCGTTTCTTTCTTTTGTTTTTCTTTTGGGTCAATTTGAGTCAGATTTTATTGAGTCAGTCAAAACTTTGTGGGAATTAGGACCTTATTCTGTGTTGATCACTGACCACCTCGTGCTTTAGTTATCTTATTCAGTGACCTTAGCAGTGGCGAAAGACACACATGTGGACCTGGAACACCCTGACATATCTCACTTGATTCTCCAGAAGTTCTCAGCCGATCAGGTTACACTGGGTAGACTTAACTCCACCTTACTTGAACCTAATCTTGACTGAAATTCTTCTTGTTATGGGCATTAGATCAGGGAAACGAGAACACACTCAGGACTTCTTATCCTTTTTATCCATCTTGCTGATCCTGAGTGGCTAGCTCATCTTTAGCTAGTTCCCACCCTGCACCTTAGCCTTTATTCCACCTTCATGCATTTGTTTTTCAGTGTCATATGTGCAGATATGTGCAAAAAGGTCGGAGAGGAAAGGATCAACGCAGCCTCCTACTCGTTACTGCTGCAGAAATTATGTCAGAAAGGAGAACAAGCAGATTAAGGGAGCAACCGCTCCATAACCAATGAACTGCGCAAGAGCAGGGGTGGAGAACCAGAATGGTCGCGAAATCAGAACCACCAGTGGCACTCAGAACGATCATGTATTACCTCCTTCTTCGTCACATCACCATATCAATCATCAAAAAAAAAAAAAAAAACGAGATTAATGTGATGGAGAAGGGGAAGAAAGAAAAGAAACATGGAGCCACTGGAAAGGTCGAGCAAGAAGTTGGTACCAAGTATTGAAGAGTGTGTAGAGGAAAGTGGAAAGCAGAACAATCAGTTGCCTGTTCCGTCATCAGAACAGTCGCACCAGATAGAGCAAAAACGAGTAGAGGCTGTGGACATCAATGGATCTATCCTCTCTTGCCATTTTGTGTGATATCCTGCATCCTCTTCAATGAAATGGTAGCCCCTAAACACTCTTAACTCCACCATTAAATAGCCTGTTCCACACCTAGACCGTCTACCCTGAATGATGCCTGTGATGAGAAGCTCACGCTACTCTTAAATGAATGTAGGGAGTTCTGTCTCGATAGTGTTGCTTTTTCAGGTTTGAGATGAAGAGTATGGAGCCGATTTTTGAACAGCAGTCAGTGGGGTTCCAGTAAGGGTGTGTTGTCCTAGTTTTACTGCTTGTATGGTTCAGAGATTCGTGGTTAAAGTATGGTTGCTGAGAATAGGAGAGTTCCCACACTTTCAAACCTTTCTCCCTGTTCTTGATACTTGACATTGTTTGAGGACAAACAAGGATCTAAGTCTGGGGGAATTGATATATGGTGTTTTATACATCTTGTATATATGCTTTTAAATTGGTTTTCAAGTCTTTATCGAGTCTTCCTAGTCCTTTTGGAGTCATTACAGGTCTGGAGTTGCATTGGATGGGAGATGGACCAGCTGGAACAAAAGAGGCAGAAAACAGTGCAATTTGGTGATTTTCACGCAGAACAGTCTTGATGACTGTTCCGAGTGAGTGTTCCAGCGGCAGAGATTTTTAAGGAAACTACAATCATTACGGGATTTGCCCTAATTATCCATATTTTCTCTCCCAGCCGCCTGTGGCTTTGATATATCATATTTTCTGTTTCTCTTTATCATTCTACGCTGTTTTGGAGACAAAGAACCAGACCTTAGAGTTGGAGACTTGAGATTTGCTACTTTGTAAAGGGAGAAGGCCATCTCTCTCGATTTAGAGAAGAACCCCCTGAACCCTATTACTTTATTTCAGTCATATTTCATGTTGCTTTATATCTCTGTCTCTGTGTTTTCTTGCTCCATGGCTGAGTAGTCAGCTTGCTTAGTCTAGGGTGTTAGGGTGTTAGATCCGTGAGCTTGACATAAATAAGTTATAAATCGATTGTCTTCATTCATTGTTGTTCTTAAGGCTTGCATCAAGTTAACCACTTAGTGCCTGATTCTAGGTTTAATCTATTCATCAAAAGTGTTATAGGTTGCTAGACATAACTTGAATGAGCATTGCATCCCTAACCAGCGAAAGTAGATGTTAGGGTGTTTTGTGAACATATCGGACTTGACCTCTATTGCTTGCTGTCGCATCTTGATCCAAACGAGAGTTTAGGTATCAAGATCGATCAGCATAGGGAGCAGTACCACGACAGTGGGCTGTTCTACTTGAGTGATCCGAGTTCTAGACTTGCTCTTAATTAAACTTGAATAATTGTTTGGCTCACACTTGTTTAACACCCGATCAAACCACCCTAGGCTAGCATTTTTAATCATCTGAAAACTTTAATTCAATCTATTACTTGCTTGTTACGATTCCTCAACTTTAAAACCCCCATATTGTTTTAGCTTGATTTGATCCCATAAAGATAAAGTGTAAGATTTGGTCTCTGTGGATTCGATCCTAAAGTGCTACATCGACATACCATTCGATTGTGGTAGTGTGCACATTAGGTTATTTGGTGTGCGTATACACGTAATATCAAATTGGCGCCGTTGCCGGGGACCATTTTTTTACCTTTATTTTTCGGTTATTTATTTAGTCTAAGACCTCTAACTTGCCTTATCCTTTTTGTTGCAGCTAATGTTCCAGGTGCATGACCAGTAGACATACTCGGAGAAACGCACAAGGAGAGTTAGTTACATTTACCAACCAGGAGCTAGCAAGGTTAGAAAGAACAAATCGTCAACAGCCAAGGCAAACTGACACCACTATGGGTGATCACGCCAATCAGGATGATCTCGCTGCGGCTATGGCACTCATGCAGCAGCAGATGCAACAAATGCAGCAGACCATCCAAGCTCAGCAGGATGCTGCTGAACAGGCTGCTCTCGCGCAGCAGGAACAACAGGCGCAGACTGTTCCAATCGGGCAGAGAAACCTTCCGCGTAACATCCCTACTACGCGCTCTGCCATTGTTCCTCCACTCTGCACCAGGCAGGACTTCGAGATCAAGCCTGCTTTGATCGGTCTAGTACAGAGAAAGGTGTTCTCTGGTCTCTCTACAGAAATTCCAATGGAGCATATTGAGAGCTTCGAAAAAGTCTGCAGTTTCACTCGCGTGAATGGTGTTCCACCAGACTACATCACGTGCATGTTATTCCCATTCTCTCTTGATGGAAAAGCTGCACGGTGGTTGAACTCTCTCCCTACCGGCTCTCTCACTTCATGGGAACAGGTCCGATCAGCGTTCCTCAGCCATTTCTACTCTAAGGCGAGAACAGCTGCATTGAGGAACAAGATCACCTCCTTCAGACAGCTCACTGATGAGCTTTTCTGCGACGCATGGGAGCGCTTCAATGACTATCGCAGAGAATGTCCTCACCATGGATTTGATGATGATTATATCCTGGACATTTTCTATGATGGAGTGGACTGGAAATACCAAGGTGCTCTAAACTCTGCGAGCAATGGAGACTTCATGACTCAAACCACTGTTGGAGCGTTTAAGCTGATTGAGAACATGGCTGCTAGCTCAGCTAATAAGAAAGAGGAGAGTGATTGCTCCAAAAAGGAAACCGTTCTGACGCCCAGAAAATAGATGAGCTGACTGCCAAGGTTGATCAGCTACTGAAAAACAACCAAGGGCACGTCTTCAGCATGGAGCAACCTACGGCCGGGCATATTCAGAACCAGAACCAACGACAACCGCAGAGCAATCCGCATGCTGTTCCAGCTACCGAGAACAGTCAACCAGATGAGCTGAAGGGTCTGGGTATGATGATGCAACAGCTGTTGCAGGGTCAGCAGGTTCAGGCCAAGGTGTTGAATCAGGTAACCACAGAAATTGACACCAGGATGGGCAACATGTTCACTGAGCTGAATAACAAGTATGACAATCTTGCGATCCATATAAGAAAGATCGATGTTCAGCTTGCTCAAACAGCTGAGAGTGTCAAGAGGCAACAAGAGACGCTCCCTGGAAGAACTGATAAAAATCCTAGGACTGAGCACTGTAATGCAATAGAGCAGCCGTTCGCTGAGACTGCTCCAGGCGCAGAAGAGAGAGCAGAGCAGTCTGCTAGCTCTGGAGTGACTGCTCCTAGCGAACCTGCTGAGACTCCACCATCTCGAGTCTATGTTCCCAAGGTTCCCTATCCAATTCCACCTAGACATCTGATGGATCCCATTAGTGAAGAGCAGCTGATAGGTTTTAACAAGATGGTGAGAAGGCTTCCTAAAGAACTTGCATTCGAAGATGCTCTGCAGATTCGTCCATTGCTCCAGTTCTTTAAACACTGTAGAGAGACTCAAGAGGAGATCAAGGTCCTCTATACCAAAGCACTGTCTACGCCAGCACTGAAGGTATTGCCTAAGGTTGATGATCCTGGAAAGTTTGTTTTCCCATGTTCCATCGCAGGAACAACCTTCAAGGACGCTCTTTGTGACTCTGGTTCTTGTGTGAATCTCGTCTCAAAGGCTATTGTAGACGATTTGGGTATTGCTGATGTTGAGCGTTCTCAGCTGACCCTGACCTTTGCAAACTCTTCCAGAGCAGTCCCATATGGAACCATCCGCAGCCTTCATGTTCAAGTAGGGGAATGCATTGTTCCTGCTGAGTTTCAAGTTGTTGAGATGAACAAGGATCATGAGATGCCTTTGATATTTGGAAGGACATTCATGGCTACTGTTGGAGCAACCATCGATATGCCCAACAAGAGAGTCTGCTTCTCCAACATCAACAAGAAAGTTTTCTACAAGGCTGTACCCACCAGATCTTCCTCATCACACGCCTCTCGCATCTCAGTGTTTGATGTAGAAAAGCTGAAGGTTGTTCCAGAGAAGGAGCATGGTGATAAGGGTGAGAGCAGGCTGTTCTTTGATGAAGATCCTAGCACTGATCCTACTAAATTCAGAGGGAATTCAAGGGTGAAACAGAAAGTCCAGAAGAAAAGGGTCAAGGGAGATCCTACAATGACTTTGATACCTCTCAAGTGTGATGAGAACTCCATTGAGTATGAGGTAAAGTGCAAGGGTACCTCTAAACCGTTCTCTAAAGTCAGAGCTATTCTCACACATGAGCTGAAAGAGAAAGGGGAAGCTGCTGTGAAAGGGTTGTTGAGCAGGGTTTTGAAGCTGAACATGTCTGATTGTGGAGCTTGTTTTGGAACAGGCCCTCCTGCTCAACCCGACTGATCCCAGTCACCAAGTCAAGCTAGAGACTTAAACCAAGCGCTTGGTGGGAGGCAACCCACTGGTAAGTGTAAATATAACTTGGTGTTTTTTTTGTTTACTTATTTTTCGTTTTAGTTTATTGAGTTTCAGGTCAAAAAGCAAAAAAAAAAAAATTCGAGATACTTCAAAAATTATGGGTTGCAGAAACGGAACAACCTACCCCCTGAAAAGAGCGGTTGTTCCAGGCGATCATCTGACGATAGAACACCCAGAATTTTCATGGAGCGCCTGCTCCACTCAGGTAAGTATCTCGACCCAAAAAAAAAATATTTATTCTTGTTTTCTCCTTCTCTCTGATTTATTTTCACAACAGGGACGTTGTGAAGTAAGTCTGGGGGAGGGTTTTCGTCGTTTACTAACTCGTTTCTTTCTTTTGTTTTTCTTTTGGGTCAATTTGAGTCAGTTTTTATTGAGTCAGTCAAAACTTTGTGGGAATTAGGACCTTATTCTGTGTTGATCACTGACCACCTCGTGCTTTAGTTATCTTATTCAGTGACCTTAGCAGTGGCGAAAGACACACATGTGGACCTGGAACACCCTGACATATCTCACTTGATTCTCCAGAAGTTCTCAGCCGATCAGGTTACACTGGGTAGACTTAACTCCACCTTACTTGAACCTAATCTTGACTGAAATTCTTCTTGTTATGGGCATTAGATCAGGGAAACGAGAACACACTCAGGACTTCTTATCCTTTTTATCCATCTTGCTGATCCTGAGTGGCTAGCTCATCTTTAGCTAGTTCCCACCCTGCACCTTAGCCTTTATTCCACCTTCATGCATTTGTTTTTCAGTGTCATATGTGCAGATATGTGCAAAAAGGTCGGAGAGGAAAGGATCAACGCAGCCTCCTACTCGTTACTGCTGCAGAAATTATGTCAGAAAGGAGAACAAGCAGATTAAGGGAGCAACCGCTCCATAACCAATGAACTGCGCAAGAGCAGGGGTGGAGAACCAGAATGGTCGCGAAATCAGAACCACCAGTGGCACTCAGAACGATCATGTATTACCTCCTTCTTCGTCACATCACCATATCAGTCATCAAAAAAAAAAAAAAAAAAATTAATGTGATGGAGAAGGGGAAGAAAGAAAAGAAACATGGAGCCACTGGAAAGGTCGAGCAAGAAGTTGGTACCAAGTATTGAAGAGTGTGTAGAGGAAAGTGGAAAGCAGAACAATCAGTTGCCTGTTCCGTCATCAGAACAGTCGCACCAGATAGAGCAAAAACGAGTAGAGGCTGTGGACATCAATGGATCTATCCTCTCTTGCCATTTTGTGTGATATCCTGCATCCTCTTCAATGAAATGGTAGCCCCTAAACACTCTTAACTCCACCATTAAATAGCCTGTTCCACACCTAGACCGTCTACCCTGAATGATGCCTGTGATGAGAAGCTCACGCTACTCTTAAATGAATGTAGGGAGTTCTGTCTCGATAGTGTTGCTTTTTCAGGTTTGAGATGAAGAGTATGGAGCCGATTTTTGAACAGCAGTCAGTGGGGTTCCGGTAAGGGTGTGTTGTCCTAGTTTTACTGCTTGTATGGTTCAGAGATTCGTGGTTAAAGTATGGTTGCTGAGAATAGGAGAGTTCCCACACTTTCAAACCTTTCTCCCTGTTCTTGATACTTGACATTGTTTGAGGACAAACAAGGATCTAAGTCTGGGGGAATTGATATATGGTGTTTTATACATCTTGTATATATGCTTTTAAATTGGTTTTCAAGTCTTTATCGAGTCTTCCTAGTCCTTTTGGAGTCATTACAGGTCTGGAGTTGCATTGGATGGGAGATGGACCAGCTGGAACAAAAGATGCAGAAAACAGTGCAATTTAGTGATTTTCACGCAGAACAGTCTTGATGACTGTTCCGAGTGAGTGTTCCAGCGGCAGAGATTTTTAAGGAAACTACAATCATTACGGGATTTGCCCTAATTATCCATATTTTCTCTCCCAGCCGCCTGTGGCTTTGATATATCATATTTTCTGTTTCTCTTTATCATTCTACGCTGTTTTGGAGACAAAGAACCAGACCTTAGAGTTGGAGACTTGAGATTCTGCTACTTTGTAAAGGGAGAAGGCCATCTCTCTCGATTTAGAGAAGAACCCCCTGAACCCTATTACTTTATTTCAGTCATATTTCATGTTGCTTTATATCTCTGTCTCTGTGTTTTCTTGCTCCATGGCTGAGTAGTCAGCTTGCTTAGTCTAGGGTGTTAGGGTGTTAGATCCGTGAGCTTGACATAAATAAGTTATATATCGATTGTCTTCATTCATTGTTGTTCTTAAGGCTTGCATCAAGTTAACCACTTAGTGCCTGATTCTAGGTTTAATCTATTCATCAAAAGTGTTATAGGTTGCTAGACATAACTTGAATGAGCATTGCATCCCTAACCAGCGAAAGTAGATGTTAGGGTGTTTTGTGAACATATCGGACTTGACCTCTATTGCTTGTTGTCGCATCTTGATCCAAACGAGAGTTTAGGTATCAAGATCGATCAGCATAGGGAGCAGTACCACGACAGTGGGCTGTTCTACTTGAGTGATCCGAGTTCTAGACTTGCTCTTAATTAAACTTGAATAATTGTTTGGCTCACACTTGTTTAACACCCGATCAAACCACCCTAGGCTAGCATTTTTAATCATCTGAAAACTTTAATTCAATCTATTACTTGCTTGTTACGATTCCTCAACTTTAAAACCCCCATATTGTTTTAGCTTGATTCTGATCCCATAAAGATAAAGTGTAAGATTTGGTCTCTGTGGATTCGATCCTAAAGTGCTACATCGACATACCATTCGATTGTGGTAGTGTGCACATTAGGTTATTTGGTGTGCGTATACACGTAATATCAGCAAGCCATGAACTCACTAGGTCTCATGTCAAATATCCCATTGTCAATACAGGGAAAGGTATTCCCTGTGGATTTGGTCTGTGTCCACCTAAAGAATCACGAAGTGATCCTAGGTATGGACTGGTTGGGAAAGTATCGGGCCACTCTCGATTGCCATAGAGGTCGTGTGCAATTGGAGACTGGGCTTCGACCGATCCAGTACCAATGTCTGTGTCCGGTTTAAGAGAAAGTAGTGGTTTCAGCAGTTCGAGCGATTCAGATGTTGGAACAGGGTTGTCAGTCCCTTTTGGCTACAATTACAACTACAGAGCCGGGCAGTTCTGTCTGTCTGAAAGACCTTTCAGAGGATTCGTTGGTGTCGAAGTTCCCAGATGTGTTCCAGGTACCTCAGGGTGTCCCCCCTGATAGGTCAGATCCATTTACGATTGAACTAGAGCCAGGGACAGCTCCGCTGTCCAAGAGTCCGTACCGAATGGCTCCGGCCGAGATGGCCGAGCTAAAGAAGCAATTGGAAGAATTCCTTGACAAGGGGTTCATACGGCCAAGTAGCTCCCCTTGGGGTGCACCAGTCCTCTTTGTGAAAAAGAAGGATGGTAGCATGCGTCTGTGCATCGACTATCGAGGGTTGAACAGGGTCACTGTGAAGAACAAGTACCCATTGCCCAGGATAGACGAGCTGTTGGATCAACTCAAAGGAGCCAAGTGGTTTTCCTAGATTGATTTGGCTTCAGCGTATCATCAGATCCCTATAGAGCCAAATGATATTAGGAAGACGGCATTTAGGACCAGGTACGGTCATTACGAGTTCGTAGTGATGCCGTTCGGTCTGACCAATGCACCTGCCGCTTTCATGAAAATGATGAACAGCGTGTTCCGGGATTTCTTGGATGAATTCGTGATCATCTTCATTGATGATATCCTAATTTATTCCAAGGATGAGGAATCTCATAGGAAACACTTGAGAGCCGTGCTGGAACGATTACGAGAACACAAACTCTATGCTAAACAAAGTAAATGCAGTTTTTGGCAGAAGAGTATTGGGTTCCTCGGCCATATTGTTTCCGATCAGGGCATCTCGGTGGATCCAGAGAAGATCAGGGCAATCAAGAATTGGCCCCGACCCCGCAGTGCCACGGAAGTCAGAAGCTCCTTAGGGCTGGCAGGTTACTATAGGAAGTTTGTGAAAGGATTCACAAGCTTGGCTCAGCCTATGACACGGTTGACTGGGAAGGACGTTAAGTTCACATGGGCTGAAGAGTGTGAGGAATGTTTCTCCGCACTTAAGAACATGCAGACTAGCGCACCCGTCCTGGTGCTTCCGGAGGCCGATCAACCATATGTGGTCTATACGGACGCGTCCATCACAGGACTAGGTTGCGTATTGACCCAGCATGGGAAGGTCATTGCCTATGCGTCCAAGCAGTTGAGGAAACATGAGGGAAACTACCCCACCCATGATCTCGAAATGGCTGCGGTAGTATTCGCCTTAAAGATTTGGCGATCATACTGGTATGGCGCCAAAGTTCAGATACTTACGGACCATAAGAGTCTTAAGTATATATTCACCCAGCCTGAGTTAAACTTAAGGCAGAGGAGGTGGATGGAATTCGTAGCTGACTACGATTTAGACATCACCTACTATCCGGGAAAGGCTAATCTAGTAGCAGACGCTTTGAGCCGGAAGAGGGCTGATGAATCGGCCGAACGGGAGGCGGATGACTTAGACGGTATGGTCCGTGCTCTGCGGCTGAACGTGCTGACTACGGCAACCGAAGCTTTGGGATTGGAGGCGGTTAACCAAGCCGACCTGCTTACTCGAATCCGGTTGGCTCAAGGTGAGGACGAGAACCTGAATAAGGTTGCTCAGAATGATAGGACGGAGTACCAGACTGCAAAGGATGGTACCATCCTAGTAAACGGACGGATCAGTGTTCCTAATGATAGAAGTCTAAAGGAAGAGATTATGAGGGAGGCTCATAAGTCCAAATTCTCGGTTCATCCTGGTGCGACCAAGATGTACCAGAACCTTAAGAAATTCTATCATTGGATCCGTATGAAGGCAGATGTCGCGGAGTGGGTGGCCAAGTGTTCCACTTGCCAACTCATCAAAGCAGAACATCAGGTGCCTAGTGGGTTATTGCAAAGCTTGCCAATTCCGGAATGGAAATGGGATCACATCACAATGGACTTTGTGACCGGGTTCCCTACCACAAGGAATAAGAAAGATGCGGTTTGGGTTGTAGTTGATCGACTAACCAAATCAGCACACTTCCTGGCTATCAAGAAGTCGGATGGGGTAGATCAGATTGTACGTAAGTACATTGATGAGATCGTCCGACTACATGGTGTGCCGGCAAGCATAGTTTCAGATAGGGATTCAAGGTTTACATCTTACTTCTGGAAAGCTTTCCAAAAAGCTTTAGGAACAAGAGTGAACATGAGTACAGCCTATCACCCACAGACTGATGGACAGTCGGAACGTACGATCTAGACGTTGGAAGATATGTTGCGAGCATGTGTTTTAGACTGGGGTGATTCCTGGGAAAAACATCTACCTCTGGTAGAATTTGCTTACAACAATAGTTTCCATAGTAGTATTTGCATGTCGCCACGAAGCTCTGTATGGGCGTCCATGCAGGACACCCTTATACTGGACCCAAGTTGGGGAACGCAGCATGATTGGTCCGGAGACAACCGAAAAGATCAAGTTCATGAGGGACAAGGTGAGACAGGCACAAGATCGCCAAATGAACTATGCAGATCGAAGGAGGAAAGATCTCGAGTTTCAAGTAGGTGACTTGGTGTATCTCAAAATGATTACCTTCAAAGGACGAGTCCGAATTTCCAGGAGACGGAAGTTAGACCCGAGATACTTGGGGCCGTTCAAGGTCATTGAAAGAGTTGGGATGGTGGCGTACAATTTGGACTTGCCGGTCATGATGGAGCAAGTGGCTGAAAGCTCTGCCAGCTCAATGAAGCTAGGTTCAGTTCACACCAGCTCTGTGATAACCCGCCCTTCGGGATAAAATGGTCGAGCAAGGGAAAGACAGAATCTGGAGCCAAGCTTTTGGGAGATTACATATTTGGAGTAATGTTGAGTTTTGATCACACAAAACTTAACATGGTTCGGAGAAGACAGAAGATTGGTCGAGCATCAACTTGATGATCGAACCGCGGGTGGTACGGGCCAACCGAGAAGTTCGAAGTAGGATGTGGTCGAAGAATGGATCGTGAGTGAACCATGAGACATATTAAGCTGCTCTACCTTTCTTAGAAGATGTCTTAGATTGATGAGAAGGACGTTTTGGAAGCATAACATTTTTGAAGCACGACGGTTTAGAAGCTCGACGTTTTTGAAGATTGACGTTTCTTCATCGCGAAGTTTTCTCGGAATATCTTCGTATCAGTAAAATATTATTCTGAAGACATTATAAGTCGGAAGTAGGACGGGAATTAAGCAGGACGGGAAGCAAGCACGACGGGATTGAAGCACGACGGGAAAACCCGAAGTTGGGCGAAAACCCTAATTTCGGTATTACAAATTCTTTGAGGAAGCCGGAGGCTCGGGAAATATTTTTAAAGGATATCAGACATCATCTGTAGTTTATTAAAAATATTCAGAGAATCAGAATGGGAGCGGAAAAATATTCGGGATTGATTGCGGGTCAGAAATTCACAAGAAGGGTCGAAATCGCGCAAAGAAACCGAGAAGCTCGAGGTGGCTTGATCAGAAGGGATAAGAACGTGGTGGCAACTGTCAAACCATCTGAGTGTCAAGAGAATCTCGAGGTGTCGCCGTGCATGGAAGCTGCACATGCAGCTTGACATGTAGAAGCACGAGGTGGATCGGCCAAGCACGAGATGTCGCGACGCATGCAACCGAAGCATGCTGATCGACATGTGTGAGGATGTGTGGCGCCTTGCATGAGCTCCAGTCATGCATCCTGACATCTGGGAGGAGTGGTGGCGTGCTGCATGTGTCCTGGACATGCAGCCAGCCATGTGGAGCACGAGGTGCCGCCGTGCATGCATTTGGAGCCATGCGGAGCGACACACGGGCTGCCACCAACCTGAAGCTGATTGGCTGGTGTCTCCTATAAATACCCCACGACCCCAGCTCATTTCTTCACATCCAGACCTGTCCAAACCAAGTTAAAACCTTGAGAGAAAAGTAGAAAAAGAAAGCAAGTGATTCCGAGCTATTTCGAGAGTTTTAGAGAGTTTTCGAGATCAGTTTTCTACTGATTTCAAGTCAGCGCCTAGGGAAGGTTCTGGCCAACTGAAGATCAACCAATTGAATATCAATTCAGATGGGAAGCAAGTCAACGTAGTTAGAGAGAGAGAGAAAGAGAGTGTAGCTGAGTTCCGAAGATCGATACTTCACCAAGAAGCGAAGTTCTGTCCAATCGAAGAATTTCTGCAATTGTTATGCGGAAGCTCTGCCGAAGTCAATCTGTCCACTCTTTTCATATTCTTTGATGATCAAGTGGAGGTGCTGTCCAAGATTAGTTCAGTTCCATGGGTTCAGATCAGTCGAAGTTCTCCTCGATACTCCGCCGAAATGTCCGAAGAACTGTCCAGCAGCTAAAGGAGGTTCTGTCCAGATCAGTCTGTCCAGATGTGTCAGTTTCTTCATGAAGAAGCCGAGGTTATGTCCAAGTCAAGATCAGTCCAGTCCAGTCCAGTCAAGGCGTCCATTGGGTTTTGGCCAAGTCTTCTCCGATCAACCAGCTGCTTCTCGCCTAGAACACTGTGAGTTGGTTTGTTTGAATTCCACTTGGAATTTAGGGTAGATCGAGTCGCATATAGAGTAGAATGATCACGTTATTGAATGGTAGAGTCCTTAGGGTTATTTTATTTATGGAACCAGACTCAGTTTAGCAAGGGCTAAGCTGAGATGAATGGAATTAAGACTGAGTTAATAACCTGACTAGGACTAGGGCTAGGATGCATCATGTTTTCTATTCTTGCGTGTTGATATGGTTGAGTGCAGGTTCCCATTATCTTTAAAGATAGTTTCTCAGCGGGAGGCTGGACTATCTGGGTAACAGTTTGATTGTATTGTTTAGTATTGATATTATTGTTTAGTAGTTAGTACTAAGGGTCTTAGGCCATATAGGCCGGACTACTGGTACTATTCGTTTGTGTTGTAGAGTAGAGTGTCTAGTTAGGATCTGGAACTTTATCGTTATGTTAGGTTCTATATTGAGTTTGTGTTGTGAGTGTGCCGACAGTATGTGCGTAACCCGCCCATACTAGGATTGTGTAGGGGTGATTAGTGTTTCCTCGGCCTCGTACCCAGCGGGTTCAAGGAAACCCCTTATTCGCTGGATCGGGAAGACTCAGACGAACGGTGTCATGTACTATGGCTGAGTATTACACGACGGTGTAATGTGGCAGTGACCCGAAGGACTGTGGGCTGTCGCGCGGTGACCCGAAGGACTGTGGGCCGCGGTCGGTTTAAAGTTCCTTCTTCTGGCCTTTGTGGTAGGGAGATAGGATATTGCCGATAGAGAGGAGGAACAAGAAGTCACCAGGGCCCAGGTTAGAGTGTTGTGTTAGAGTGTCGTAGAGGGTTATGGAACCCTCGAGTTAAGTGTAGCACCGATATACGGTGTTACAAGTTAGATCGAGTCGTAGTTACTCATAGTCTTATTATTGTGATTGTGTTTGTGGTTGATTGATTTGCTTGCAGGTTCTGACGTTAAGTCTAAGTCTGGTTTAGGTACTGGATTAGGCTTGATGTGTATTTCATTAGTGTAGGCCTGACGTTGACCTGTATGTGTTTGAGTGATTGCTTGTGAAGGGTGGTGGATATTAAAGCTATGCGGTATCATTGGTTGGCCGATCATGTTCTTGTTTGATTGTTGGTCGATCAATTAATGATACTTGTATAGTCTAAGTGTTTAACACTACATGAGTATTGAACTCAGGCGTATATATGGTTAACTAGGAATTGCTTGTTGACTTGTTTTGATGCAGGTTCCCGTTACTTGAAGCTAGATCATGGCAGGAGGCCAAGTCTAACTTAGTAACGGTTTGCTTAGCCTTAGCTTTTATTGCATGCTAGGGCTAGATTGATTGTTATTTTGGGTTGTCTGGGTAGAGTCTAGGTTGCGGGTAGAGGCCGCCAGCTCACTGAGTAATACTAGATTACTCATCCAACTCCGTTGTCCTTTTTGCAGGTCGCTTTAGGCAAGGATGATCGGATAGCTTGGTGCTGGACGTTAGGACCGCCGGTGTAGATTTTCATGCCTTTTGTAAATGGTATTGTGAATTGTGTTATGTTGACTCGATTTGGCATTAGGCCGGGCCCAGTCTTGGATTATTCAATGTATGAATATTTCATAAATTAATAAAAGTAATTGTTTTATATGCGCTTCATGAGTACTCTGATATTTGACTAGTCCGGTCTAACAAAACGTTAGGTCGTAGTACGGGTTGAAAAGCCTTAGGCCTCGATCTAACGGAAAACGCTAACTCTAGGTACGGGTTGCAAAGCCTTGTGCCTTGATGCAGCCGGACGAGTTAGTGGATGAACTGGTCTAGGTCGTGGAGTAAAGTTTGTGACTCTGACCAGATCGTCCCTAGCCCATCACGTAGCGCTTCCGGACCATGGTGTTGGGTTGGACGGTCAGTCATGTTCTTGTTTGATTGTTGGCTGGCCGGTTGGCCTTTCATCTCCAACCCTTGGTGTGGGTCGTCCGTCGGTCATGTTCTTGTTTGATTGTTGGCCGGTGGGTCGACCTATGCTTAGGACGGTTCGGGGGTGTTACAGAGGTGGTATCAGAGCATGGTTTCGTCCATGCTTCCGGAACTCATGATTTAATCGGTTTTAAATATTTATCGAGTCAAATTGAGTCACAAAAGGCATTAGGGAAACCGGTCACGTCCAGCGATAGGATTTGTGGTTTTAGGAATTAGGATTGAGATAGTGGAATCTAGAATTGCTAGGTTGCTTGGGTAGCATTGTTAGGTTGCTGGTTAGAATTGCGGTTAGGTTGCATTGTTAGTATTTGCTGGGTTAGTAGATTATTTGATTAATTGTCTACTAACTTGCATGTGAGGTGTTCTTTTGAGTTGCAGCGAGTAAGTGCGTTTGTTGATCGGAACTTTAAGGGATGAAAACCTTAAAGTGGAGGGAGTTCGAGGCCAAACCCAAACCCGAAGCGAAAGAGGAGAGACAGATTTAGACTGGACAGTGGTATGGACTGGACAGATGGGAGTAGACAAGACTTCGTTGGGAAAGGACTTCATCAGTAGTTGGGAAGACGAAGACCGAGAAAGGATTTGAGGAATCTGGACAAGATAGTAGTATCATGGGCAATGAGGGTGTTATGGCAGAGTAAAAGAAAAGGAACGACTCAGTGATCTTTCCAGTAAAGAGATATAAAGACAATTGTGGAGGCCTTGAAGAGGACACTGAAGGAACCGTGGTGGACAGAGTAAAGAGGATATGGAGACGAGTGGAGAATGTTGTGAAGACGAGCATTGCGCAACTAAGAATTCGAGGACGAATTCTATTAAGGGGGGAAGAATGTGATAACCCGCCCTTCGGGATAAAATGGTCGAGCAAGGGAAAGTCAGAATCTGGAGCCAAGCTTTTGGGAGATTACATATTTGGAGTAATGTTGAGTTTTGATCACACAAAACTTAACATGGTTCGGAGAAGACAGAAGATTTGTCGAGCATCAACTTGATGATCGAACCGCGGGCGGTACGGGCCAACCGAGAAGTTCGAAGTAGGATGTGGTCGAAGAATGGATCGTGAGTGAACCATGAGACATATTAAGCTGTTCTACCTTTCTTAGAAGATGTCTTAGATTGATGAGAAGGACGTTTTGGAAGCATAACATTTTTGAAGCACGACGGTTTAGAAGCTCGACGTTTTTGAAGATTGACGTTTCTTCATCGCGAAGTTTTCTCGGAATATCTTCGTATCAGTAAAATATTATTCTGAATACATTATAAGTCGGAAGTAGGACGGGAATTAAGCAGGACGGGAAGCAAGCACGACGGGATTGAAGCACGACGGAAAAACCCGAAGTTGGGCGAAAACCCTAATTTCGGTATTACAAATTCTTTGAGGAAGCCGGAGGCTCGGGAAATATTTTTAAAGGATATCAGACATCATCTGTAGTTTATTAAAAATATTCATAGAATAAGAATGGGAGCGGAAAAATATTCGGGATTGATTGCGGGTCAGAAATTCACAAGAAGGGTCGAAATCGCGCAAAGAAACCGAGAAGCTCGAGGTGGCTTGATCAGAAGGGATAAGAACGTGGTGGCAACTGTCAAACCATCTGAGTGTCAAGATAAGCTCGAGGTGTCGCCGTGCATGGAAGCTGCACATGCAGCTTGACATGTAGAAGCACGAGGTGGATCGGCCAAGCACGAGATGTCGCGACGCATGCAACCGAAGCATGCTGATCGACATGTGTGAGGATGTGTGGCGCCTTGCATGAGCTCCAGTCATGCAGCCTGACATCTGGGAGGAGTGGTGGCGTGCTGCATGTGTCCTGGACATGCAGCCAGCCATGTGGAGCACGAGGTGCCGCCGTGCATGCAGCCGGAGCCATGCGGAGCGACACACGGGCTGCCACCAACCTGAAGCTGATTGGCTGGTGTCTCCTATAAATACCCCACGACCCCAGCTCATTTCTTCACATCCAGACCTGTCCAAACCAAGTTAAAACCTTGAGAGAAAAGTAGAAAAAGAAAGCAAGTGATTCCGAGCTATTTCGAGAGTTTTAGAGAGTTTTCGAGATCAGTTTTCTACTGATTTCAAGTCAGCGCCTAGGGAAGGTTATGGCCAACTGAAGATCAACCAATTGAATATCAATTCAGATGGGAAGCAAGTCAACGTGGTTAGAGAGAGAGAAAGAGAGTGTAGCTGAGTTCCGAAGATCGATACTTCACCAAGAAGCGAAGTTCTGTCCAATCGAAGAATTTCTGCAATTGTTATGCGGAAGCTCTGCCCAAGTCAATCTGTCCACTCTTTCATATTCTTTGATGATCAAGTGGAGGTGCTGTCCAAGATTATTTCAGTTCCATGGGTTCAGATCAGTCGAAGTTCTCCTCGATACTCCGCCGAAATGTCCGAAGAACTGTCCAGCAGCTAAAGGAGATTCTGTCCAGATCAGTCTGTCCAGACGTGTCAGTTTCTTCATGATGAAGCCGAGGTTATGTCCAAGTAAAGATCAGTCCAGTCCAGTCCAGTCAAGGCGTCCATTGGGTTTTGGCCAAGTCTTCTCCGATCAACCAGCTGCTTCTCGCCTAGAACACTGTGAGTTGGTTTGTTTGAATTCCACTTGGAATTTAGGGTAGATCGAGTCGCATATAGAGTAGAAGGATCACGTTATTGAATGGTAGAGTCCTTAGGGTTATTTTATTTATGGAACCAGACTCAGTTTAGCAAGGGCTAAGCTGAGATGAATGGAATTAAGACTGAGTTAATAACCTGACTAGGACTAGGGCTAGGATGCATCATGTTTTCTATTCTTGCGTGTTGATATGGTTGAGTGCAGGTTCCCGTTATCTTTAAAGCTAGTTTCTCAGCGGGAGGCTGGACTATCTGGGTAACGGTTTGATTGTATTGTTTAGTATTGATATTATTGTTTAGTAGTTAGTACTAAGGGTCTTAGGCCATATAGGCCGGACTACTGGTACTGTTGGTTTGTGTTGTAGAGTAGAGTGTCTAGTTAGGATCTGGAACTTTATCGTTACGTTAGGTTCTAGATTGAGTTTGTGTTGTGAGTGTGCCGACAGTATGTGCGTAACCCGCCCATACTAGGCTTGTGTAGGGGTTATTAGTGTTTCCTCGGCCTCGTACCCAGCGGGTTCAAGGAAACCCCTTATTCGCTGGATCGGGAAGACTAAGACGAATGGTGTCATGTACTATGGCTGAGTATTACACGACGGTGTAATGTGGCAGTGACCCGAAGGACTGTGGGCTGTCGCGCGGTGACCCGAAGGACAGTGGGCCGCGGTCGGTTCAAAGTTCCTTCTTCTGGCCTTTGTGGTAGGGAGATAGGATATTGCCGATAGAGAGGAGGAACACGAAGTCACCAGGGCCCAGGTTAGAGTGTTATGTTAGAGTGTCGTAGAGGGTTATGGAACCCTCGAGTTAAGTGTAGCACCGATATACGGTGTTACAAGTTAGATCGAGTCGTAGTTACTCATAGTCTTATTATTGTGATTGTGTTTGTGGTTGATTGATTTGCTTGCAGGTTCTGACGTTAAGTCTAAGTCTGGTTTAGGTACTGGATTAGGCTTGATGTGTATTTCGTTAGTGTAGGCCTGACGTTGACCTGTATGTGTTTGAGTGATTGCTTGTGAAGGGTGGTGGATATTAAAGCTATGCGGTATCATTGGTTGGCCGATCATGTTCTTGTTTGATTGTTGGTCGATCAATTAATGATACTTGTATAGTCTAAGTGTCTAACACTACATGAGTATTGAACTCAGGCGTATATATGGTTAACTAGGAATTGCTTGTTGACTTGTTTTAATGCAGGTTCCTGTTACTTGAAGCTAGATCATGGCAGGAGGCCAAGTCTAACTTAGTAACGGTTTGCTTAGCCTTAGCTTTTATTGCATGCTAGGGCTAGATTGATTGTTATTTTGGGTTGTCTGGGTAGAGTCTAGGTTGCGGGTAGAGGCCGCCAGCTCACTGAGTAATACTAGATTACTCATCCAGCTCCGTTGTCCTTTTTGCAGGTCGCTTTAGGCAAGGATGATCGGATAGCTTGGTGCTGGACGTTAGGACCACCGGTGTAGATTTTCATGCCTTTTGTAAACGGTATTGTGAATTGTGTTATGTTGACTCGATTTGGCATTAGGCCGGGCCCAGTCTTGGATTATTCTATGTATGAATATTTCCTAAATTAATAAAAGTAATTGTTTTATATGCGCTTCATGAGTACTCTGATATTTGACTAGTCCGGTCTAACACAACGTTAGGTCGTAGTACGGGTTGAAAAGCCTTAGGCCTCGATCTAACGGAAAACGCTAACTCTAGGTACGGGTTGCAAAGCCTTGTGCCTTGACGCAGCCGGACGAGTTAGTGGATGAACTGGTCTAGGTCGTGGAGTAAAGTTTGTGACTCTGACCAGATCGTCCCTAGCCCGTCACGTAGCGCTTCCGGACCATGGTGTTGGGTTGGACGGTCAGTCATGTTCTTGTTTGATTGTTGGCTGGCCGGTTGGCCTTTCATCTCCAACCCTTGGTGTGGGTTGTCCGTCGGTCATGTTCTTGTTTGATTGTTGGCCGGTGGGTCGACCTATGCTTAGGACGGTTCGGGGGTGTTACAAGCTCAGTCCCTACTAAGTCAGCTCTACTAGCTGGACTACTAGCTCGCTCAGCTGAGGCAGCTGAGAGTCAGCTCATCTCAGCTAGACGGACTGTCCGGGCTTTAGGCCGATGGTCCGGGTCTGCGTCAGTGGCGGGCTGTGAGGTCCGGCCATGAGGCCATGGGCTGTTGGGTCTTTGGACAAGGCCGTGGGCTAAGTCCAGGAGGCCTGGGGCGTGGGTTGGGCTTTTGACTGAACCCAAACCCAATCAGAAAGGGCGAAGGGATGCAAGTGGCCGAAAGGGGACAACCCTTGGCCGATGGTGCCCATTCGCTAGCAAGTCGTGCCTGTTCGTGAGGCAAGACTTACCCCCTCGTTTTCTATAAATATGGGGGCTCTCTGGTCGATTTCATTATCCAATTCCAGAGTAAAATACTCAGAGAAAAACGTAGAGAGAAAGAAAGAGAGAAAGAGAGAGTTCCGGCCAAGAGAAAGGCCGATTGTGGTGGTGTTGTGTTCCGGTGACTCTGATCGTTTGAGAACTAACTCCGGTGAAGAATGGGAGATCAAGACAAGGAGAAGAGCGTGGTGAACCCAGACGTGGTTCTCAAGGTATGTGATGGGCCGTGGCTCCATCAGACCGAACAGACGGTCCATGCGACCGCACCGCGGCTCTGCTCGGTTCCTAAGCCCCATCCGGCTCTCCGTATCTGTTTCAATTTGTTTCTCTTCTCTTCTCTCTGGTTAAACACGAAAGGTTGTGTTGGTTGAGTCTGTCAAGCCCCCAATCCTGGAAAGGATTGTCGGGACGGCCATGGTTCGAGGAAACGTACCAGCCAGTCTTAGGACATCAAGGCAAACGTTCCATGGTCAAGAAAGAAGGTTAAAGATATAAGGAAACTTAGACTTAACCTTATAAGAGCAAAGAGACGGCTAAGACAAGTAAGACGGTAGCTGGACGAGATAGAGAAGTAGCTCGACCAGCTTAACGAAGCTAGGTTGAGTTCACTCCAGCTCAGCCACTACTAAGTCAGCTCCACTAGCTGGACTACTAGCTCACTCAGCTGAGGCAGCTGGGTGTCAGCTCAAATCAGCTAGACGGACTGTTCGGGTTTTAGGCCGATGGTCCGGGTCCGGGTCAGTGGCGGGCTGTGAGGTCCGGCCATGAGGCCATTGGGCTGTTAGGTCCTTGGACAAGGCCGTGGGCTAAGTCCAGGAGTCTTAGGGCGTGGGTTGTGCATGAGCCGAGAAAGGCCAGATGCAAACCCTTATCCTTTCAAAGACTTCTCAAAGGTTACTTATGTCTGTGGGGATGGTTGGTTGAATGACTAAGTACCTAGGGGAGCTGTTTGACGCAGCAGTCAAGATAAGGACCATAAGTAAGATCATTGAGTGATCATGGTCCAGCTGTTAAGCAAGAGCAATTCGAGTCAATGGAGGACCGATGAGCTAATAAGCTCCATAGATGTGGCAAAGGTATGATCTAGCATTTACTTATGTAGATCTAGATAGAATGGTTTAGAGGAATGGAACCTCAGAATCGTATGGCTTGGTTTGGGTTTAGGATTGACCTTTAAGCTAATTGGTAGTTGAGTAAACTGACCAAGGCTAAGGTGATTCGACCAGACAAGTGTTAGATTGGTTTTAGACCAATGGTTAACTAGAGAATATTCCGCTGCGTATCTGTTGAAAGGATCTAGGCTATTAATGACTTGGTAAGTCTTTAGCTAAGGTCTAAGTTAGCCATCGCCTTTATGCGATATTATAAATAAAGGGCAGAAATTAAGAGGTTCGGCCAGGAAGTGGACCGAGCGATGTGAGGCATCGACCGCGGCCTAGGCGGCCGGGATCGGGTCTTACAAGTTGGTATCAGAGCATGCTTGATCCTGTTTAGGACAACGCTCTATGATGATGCATTCCATACCGAAATTATTTCGAAAACTATGATGACTATGAAACCTTAGTTGGGGTGAGCCAAGAAAGAGTTGAGGTAAGCTAGGGTATCATGCTTTTGAATTAGCGAATTCTAAGATGAACCGGCTTAGCCAAGATACATTTTCCAAGGGCAAGAACCTAAAAACAGAAAGGTTGGTCGATCTAGTATTTAAAAGTAATAGACGGGTTGGAAGGGATGGAAGCAATGTAAAACTTGTTTATGGATTACCTGGACAAGGGAAGTAACATGGACCAGAGAGTGGCTTAGGTTGAAATAAACGTGCAGCACTCTACTGAAGTTAAGTGTTATCCCTTGATGGCCGTTCATAATAAGTAAAGCATATGCAATGTTAAATCTTACTCAAAGGAGACACTACATGACCAGTACACGAGTCGAGTTGTGATCAGATGGATCAGCTAGGACTCGGTATAGGTCAAGGTAGGTTTCCTTAGATCTAGTTGGATGGAATGAATCAATTCCAATCTGAATCCGTCCAAAGAAAGAATTGAGGAAACTCAGGGTGTTCGTTCCAATCATTGGAAGAACATGATGTTAAGTATCTTAGTATGATGGGGATTGAGGTATATTATAATTTCTGTTGTGAATGGTGTCAGCATTTGCAATAGTAAGACGCTTTGGAAAATGGTATGGGACATTTTCCAGATGTGTGATTAAACCGAAATGCTGAATGATTATGTTGACTGAGGTTTATCTAAGTCAAGGGGTGGTTGGTTGAATGACTTAGGATACGGTAGGTAGGTTCATACGTTTTATGATTATGTTGACTGAGGTTTATCTAAGTTTTAGGAACCAAGCCAAGCATTGTGGAATCAATCTGTTCTATTCTTGGTTATGATTAATGCTTATCTGGTTGTGGTTTCAGGAACTAAGGATGGTTCTGGTCAAGCCAAGGAGCCGTGAAGGCTCGGTCAGTGAGAGGCTGTGTAACGTGTGGTTAGATGATGCTAGGGATGAACTAGTGATTGTCTATGAGACTGTTAAGAAGTTGTGTATTGAATCTCATGTTTCTTAGTAATACAAAGTTTATACATTGTTATTCCGCTGTGCAATCTGTTCCTTTTTTTATGAACCTCATATTCGAGTATGACTTAGTAAATAAAAGACTTAAAATGGATCAAACAGGGAAAGAAATTAATAAGTAAGCCTGCGGACTCCATAAGGTCGAGAGGCCAGGGTTCGGGTCTTACACTGACCCTCCCTGTGGACTGTTTGGGTGATTTTGGCTCACGTGGGCTGTCTGTTCAGTACACATGGGACGTTCGTGGGTGTCTTCCAGCACAAATAAGACATCCGTGGCTGTCTGTGGCTGTCCGTCAGCACACACAGGACATCCGTGGCTGTCTGTGGCTGTCTGTGTGTGTCCGTGGGTGTCCGTTAGCAGACACATGACGTCCGTGGCTGTCCATCAGTACACATATCAGCACGCTGGTCCTTGGACTCAGCATGCTGGCCCTTCCTGTGGATTGTTTGGGTGATTTTGGTCCACGTGGGCTGTCTGTTCAGTACACACAGGACGTCCGTAGGTGTCCGCCAGGACCCACAGGACGTCTGTTGCTGTCTGTGGCTGTCCGTCAGCACACACAGGACGTCCGTTGATGTCCGTGTGTGTCTGTGTGGGTCCGTCAGCACACACAGAACGTCTGTGTGTGTCCATCAGCACATACAGGACGTCTGTGGCTGTCCGTCAGCACAGACAGGACATTCGTGACTGTCCACCAGTACACATATCAGCACGTTGGTCCTTGGACTCAGCCCGATGACCCTCCCCGTGGACTGTTTGGGTGATTTTGGCCCACGTGGGCTCTTTGTTCAGTACACACAGGACGTTCGTGGGTGTCCGCAGCACACACAGGACGTTCGTGGCTGTCTGTCAGCACACACAGGACGTCCGTGGCTGTCTGTGGCTGTCCATGTGTGTCCGTTAGCACACACAGGACGTCTGTGGCTGTCCATCAGTACACATATCAGCACACTGGCCCTTCCCGTGGACTATTCGGGTGATTTTGGCCCACGTAGGCTGTCTGTTCAGTACACACAGGACGTCCGGGGGTGTCCGTCAGCACACACATGATGTCTGCACCTGCCTGTGGCTGTCCGTTAGCACACACAGGACGTCCGTGGCTGTCCTTGTGTGTCTGTCAGCACACACAGGACATCCGTGTGTGTCCGTCAGCACACACAGGATGTCTGTGTGTGTCCGTCAGCACACACAGGACGTCCCTGTGTGTCTGTGTATGTCCGTCAGCACACACAGGACGTCCGTGGCTGTCCATCAGTACACATATCAGCACGCTGGTCCTTGGACTCAACACCCTAGCCCTTCCCGTGGACTGTTTGGGTGATTTTGGCTCACGTGGGCTTTCTGTTCAGTACACACAGGACGTCTGTGGGTGTCCGTCAGCACACACAGGACGTCTGTGTGTGTCCATCAGCACACACACAGGACGTTCGTGGCTGTGCGTGTGTGTCCGTGTGTGTCCGTTAGCACAGACATGACATCCATGGCCCTTGGACTCAGCATGCTGACCCTTCCTGTGGTCTGTTCGGGTGATTTTGGCCCTCGTGGTCTGTCTGTTCAGTACACACAGGACGTCCGTGGGTGTCCACCAGCACACACATGATGTCTGTGGCTGTCCGTGTGTTTGTGTGTATCCGTCTGTGTCTGTCAGCACACACAGGACGTTTGTGGCTGTCCGTGTGTTAGTGTGTGTCCGTCTGTGTCCGTCAGCACACACAGGATGTCCGTGGCTGTCCCTCAGTACACATATCAGCACATTGGTCCTAGGACTCAGCAAGCTGACCCTATCCCGTGGACTGTTCGGGTGATTTTGGCCCACGTGGGCTGTCTGGTCAGTACACACAGGACGTCTGTGGGTGTCCGTCAGCACACACAGAACGTCCGTCTGTGTCCGTGAGCACACACAAGACGTCCCGGGCTGTTCGTGTGTGTCCATCAGCACACACCGGACGTCCGTGGCTGTCCATCAATACACATATCAGCATGTTGGTCCTTGGACTCAGCACGCTGACCCTTCCCGTGGACTGTTCGGGCGATTTTGGCCCCCGTGGGCTGTCTGCTCAGTACACACAGGACGTCCGTGGGTGTCCACCAGCACACACAGGACATCCGTGGCTGTCCGTGTGTGTCCAACTGTGGCCGTCAGCACACACATGACGTCCGTGGCTGTCCATCAGTACACATATCAGCACGTTGGTCCTCGGACTCAGCACGCTGGCCTTCTCGTGGACTGTTTGGGTGATTTTGGCCCACGTGGGCTGTCTTTTCAGTACACACAGGACGTCTGTGGGTGTCCGCTAGCACAAACAGGACGTCCGTGGCTGTCCGTTAGCACACACATGATGTATGTGGCTGTCCGTGTGTGTCTGTGGGTGTCCACCAGCACACACAGGACGTTTGTGGCTGTCCGTGGCTGTCCGTCAGCACACACAAGACGTCCGTGTGTCTCCGTCAGCACAAACAGGACGTCTGTGTGTGTCCGTCAGCACACACAGGACGTCCGTGTGTGTCCGTCAGCACACACAGGAAGTCCGTGGCTGTCTATCAATACACATATCAGCACGCTGGTCCTTGGACTCAGCACGCTGGCCCTTCCTGTGGACTGTTTGGGTGATTTTGGCCCACGTGGGCTGTCTGTTCAGTACACACAGGACGTCTGTGGGTGTTCGTCAGCACACACAGGACGTCCGTGGCTGTCCGTGTGTGTCCGTCAGCACACACAGGACGTTCGTGGCTGTATGTGTATGTCCGTGTGTGTCTGTGTGTGTCCGTCAGCACACACATGACATCCGTGGCTGTCCATCAATACACATATCACCACGTTGGTCCTTGGACTCCGCACGCTGACCCTTCTTGTGGACTGTTTTGGGTGATTTTGGCCCTCGTGGGCTGTCTGTTCAGTACACACAGGACGTCTGTGGGTGTCCGCCAACACACACAGGACGTCCGGGGCTGTCCCTGTGTGTCCGTCTGTGTCCGTCTGTGTCCGTCAGTGCACACAGGACGTCCGTGGCTGTCCCTCAGTACACATATCAGCACGTTGGTCCTTGGACTCTGCACGCTGGCCCTTCCCGTGGACTGTTTCGGTGACTTTGTCCCAAGTGGGCTGTCTGTTCAGTACACACAGGACGTCCATGGGTGTCCGCCAGCACACACAGGACGTCCGGGGCTGTTTGTGGCTGTCCGTCAGCGCACACAGGATATCCGTTTGTGTCCGTGTGTGTCTGTCAGCACACACAGGATGTTCGCGGGTGTCGGTCAGCACACACAGGACGTCCGTGTGTGTCCGTAAGCATACAAAGGACGTCTGTGGCTGTCTGTGTGTGTCCATCAGCACACACAGGACGTCTGTGGCTGTACATCAGTACACATATCAGCACGTTGGTCCTTGGACTCTACACGCTGGCCCATCCCGTGGACTGTTTGGGTGATTTTGGCCCACGTGGGCTATCTGTTCAGTACAGACAGGACGTCCGTGGGTGTCCACCAGCACACACAGGACGTCCGTGGTGGTCCGTGTGTGTCCGTCAGCACACACAGGACGTCAGTGGCTGTCCATCAGTACACATATCAGCACACTGGTCCTTGGACTCAGCATGCTGGCCCGTCCCGTGGACTGTTTGGGTGATTTTGGCCCACGTGCGCTGTCTGTTCAGTACAGACAGGACGTTTGTGGGTGTCCATCAGCAGACACAGGACGTCCGTGTGTGTCCGTCAGCACACCCAGGACGTTCGTGTCTGTGCGTGTGTTTCCGTGTGTTTCCGTGTGTGTCCGTCAGCACACACATGACGTATGTGGCTGTCCATCAGTACACATATCAGCACGTTGGTCCTTTGACTCCGCACACTGACCCTTCCTGTTGACTGTTCGGGTGATTTTGGCCCTCGTGGGCTGTGTGTTCAGTACACACAGGACGTCCGTGGGTGTCCACCAGCACACACAGGACATCCGTGGCTGTCCGTGTGTTTCCGTCTGTGTCCGTCAGCACACACAGGATGTCCGTGGCTGTCCCTCAGTACACATATCAGCACGTTGGTCCTTGGACTCAGCACGGTGCCCCTTCCCGTGGACTGTTTGGGTGATTTTATCCCACGTGGGCTGTCTGTTCAGTACACACAGGACATCCGTGGGTGTCCGCCAGCACACACAGAACGTCCGTGGCTGTTTGTGGCTGTCCGTCAGCACACAAAGGACGTCCGTGTGTGTCTGTCAGCACACACATGATGTGCATGGGTGTCCGTCAGCACACACAGGACGTCTGTGGGTGTTCATCAGCACACACAGGACGTCAGTGGCTGTCCGTGTGTGTCCGTCAGCGCACACAGGACGTTCGTGGCTGTACGTGTATGTCCGTGTGTGTCTGTGTGTGTCTGTCAGCACACACATGACGTTCGTGGCTGTCCATCATTACACATATCAGCACGTTGGTCCTTGGACCCCGCACGTTGACCCTTCTTGTGGACTGTTTGTATGATTTTGGCCCTCGTGGGCTGTCTGTTCAGTACACACAGGACGTCTGTGGGTGTCCGCCAACACACACAGGACGTCCGGGGCTGTCCCTGTGTGTCCGTCTGTGTCCGTCTGTGTCCGTCAGCGCACACAGGACGTCCGTGGCTGTCCCTCAGTACACATATCAGCACGTTGGTCCTTGGACTCAGCATGCTGGCCCTTCCCGTGGACTGTTTGGGTGATTTTGTCCCAAGTGGTCTGTCTGTTCAGTACACACAGGACGTCCATGGGTGTCCGCCAGCACACACAGGACGTCCGGGGCCGTTTGTGGCTGTCTGTCAGCACACACAGGACATCCGTGTGTGTCTGTGTGTTTCTGTCAGCACACACAGGATGTTCGTGGGTGTCGGTCAGCACACAAGGACGTCCGTGTGTGTCCGTAAGCATACACAGGACGTCCGTGGCTGTCCGTGTGTGTCCGTCAGCACACACAGGACGTCTGTGGCTGTCCATAAGTACACATATCAGCACGTTGGTCCTTGGACTCTGCACGCTGGCCCTTCCCGTGGACTGTTTGGGTGATTTTGGCCCAAGTGGGCTATCTGTTCAGTACACACAGGACGTCCGTGGGTGTCCGCCAGCACACACAGGACGTCTGTGGCGGTCCGTGTGTGTCCGTCAGCACAAACAGGACGTCCGTGGCTGTCCATCAGTATACATATCAGCACCCTGGTCCTTGGACTCAGCACGCTGGCCCTTCCCGTGGACTGTTTGGGTGATTTTGGCCCACGTGGGCTGTTTGTTCAGTACACACAGGACATCTGTGGGTGTCCGACAGCACACATTGGACGTCCGTGTGTCTCCGTCAGCACACACAGGACATTCGTGGCTGTGCATGGCTGTCCGTGTGTGTCTGTCAGCACACACATGACGTCTGTGGCTGTCCATCAGTACACATATCAGCACGTTGGTCCTTTGACTCCGCACGCTGAGCCTTCCTGTGGACTGTTCGGGTGATTTTGGCCCTCGTGTGCTGTCGGTTCAGTACACAAAGGACGTGCGTGGGTGTCCGCCAGAACACACAGGACGTCCGTGGCTGTTCGTGTGTGTCTGTCTGTGTCCGTCAGCACACACATGACGTCCGTGGCTGTCCCTCAGTACACATATCAGCACGTTGGTCCTTGGACTCAGCACGCTGGCCCTTCCCGTGGACTGTCTGGGTAATTTTATCCCACGTGGGCTGTCTGTTCAGTACACATAGGACGTCCGTGGGTGTCCGCCAGCTCACACAGGACGTCCGTGGCTGTCCTTGTGTGTCCGTCAGCACACACAGGACGTCCGTGGCTGTCCGTTTGTGTCCGTATGTGTCTGTCAGAACACACAGGACGTCCGTGGCTGTCCCTCAGTACACATATCAGCACGTTGGTCCTTGGACTCAGCACGCTGGCCCTTTCCGTGGACTGTTTGGGTGATTTTATCCCACGTTGGCTGTCTGTTCAGTACACACAGGACGTCCGTGGGTGTCCGCCAGCACACACAGGACGTCCGTGGCTGTTTGTGGCTGTCCGTCAGCACACACAGGACGTCCATGGGTGTCTGTCAGCACACACAGGACGTCTGTGGGTGTTCGTCAGCACACACATGACGTCTGTGGCTGTCCGTGTGTGTCCGTCAGCACACACAGGACGTTCGTGGCTGTACGTGTATGTCCGTGTGTGTTCGTGTCTGTCCGTCAGCACACACATGACGTCCGTGGCTGTCCATCAGTACACATATCAGCATGTTGGTCCTTGGACTCCGCATGCTGACCCTTCTTGTGGACTGTTCTGGTGATTTTTGCCCTCGTGGGCTGTCTGTTCAGTACAAACAGAACGTCTGCGGGTGTCCGCCAGCACACACAGGACGTCCGTGGCTGTCCGTGTGTGTCCGTCTGTGTCCGTCAGTGTCCGTCAGCACACACAGGACGTCCGTGGCTGTCCCTCAGTACACATATCAGCACGTTGGTCCTTGGACTCAGCATGCTGGCCCTTCCCGTGGACTGTTTGGGTGATTTTGTCCCAAGTGGGCTGTCTGTTCAGTACACACAGGACGTCCATGGGTGTCCGCCATGTAAGACCCGATCCCGGCTGCCTAGGCCGCGGTCGATGCCTCACGTCGCTCGGTCCACTTCCTGGCCGAACCTCTTAATTTTCTCCCTTTATTAATAATATCGCCTAAAGGCGAGGGCTAACTTAGATCTTAGCTAAAGACTTCCCTTGTAAGCCCAACCATGAACCAAGGCCTTAACATCCGTTCTTATACAATGATTCCGGTCTTTTAAGGTCCTTTAGGTGTTAAGTTCAAGTTCCTTTAGGTGAGGTTCAAGTATAACATTCAAGACAAACAAACATAAGGGGCAAACAGATTGTATATATATAACATAATGAGATCCATACATCATTCATAAGTTCATCTACTAGTTTACACACTTAGTCTATCATAAGTTCACAAGTTGCACAATAGGCTATCAATACTACACGCTTATCAACAAGGACCCATTCACCACACATCTTCCCATGGCCTGAGACTTCACGGTACCTTTCCTTTAGCACGGTCCAAGTCTGGTCCTGAAACCACATAAATCACATCATGAACACATATGGCCGATAACCTAAGCAACAAGACTAGAATGGCATGGTTCGGCCCTTAAGAACTAGGATCTGTCCAATTTGGACATACACAGATAAATTCCCAAAAACTAAATAAAATGCATGACAATTCATGATAATTCCCAACTAAGAGATTCCCATAGTCAGATCTCAACGGAACCGACCCGGAATGTGAGATCCGACCATAGATCAGTCCGGCCAATGCCTAGGACTTTATCACTGGACCGGCCATGGCCTTGGTCCAGTGTTCCCTGTCTGAATCAATCCAATAACATCACAACACACTGTAGAACAGGCGATCCAGAAGAAGTAAAGAGAATGGATGCATCTGCCAAGAGAACCGGCCGCAAGGTCGCACAGACCATCTGCAGGCCCGGGGCCGTTCCTTGCAGTCTACACCACTAACCTTAGGCGTTCTCTCCCCTGGAGGCAAGTACTTCTCCTTCTCCTTCTCCTTGTCTTTTAGTCTGGTATCCATCTTCACGGCCTGGCCTTCCCCCGCTCAGAACACGCCGGCAAGCCAACACCACCACACACGGTTCTCTTCTCTAACCGCCGGTCTCTCTCTTTCTTTCTTTCTGTTATGAGTTTGGCAGAGCTTTGCCTAAGGAATTTCGTGCCATTTTCTGTGCCAGGGACTCTCTATTTATAGAGAAAGCCAGCCCCAACTGCCCTGGAGAAATCGACCAAGCAGTTAAAGAGAAAGGGCACAAAACTGCCCCTTTGCACCTTTTCGGGAGTAACCGCCCAACTGCTCTTCCTTTCCTTTGGGCTGTTCGAAAATCAGGCCCATAATCTTTTCCAGAGTCCCTTGCCCAAGGCCAAGACCCCACGGACCCTGGGTGGTTCAGGCCAAGACCCCTCCAGCCCATAACCGCCCATGACCCGGCCAAGCCGGCCCGGACCATAACACTTCACCGAGCTGAGTTGAGCTGGCCACTAGCTGGCCTCAGCTGAGTGAGCTAACCTATCAGCTCCAGTGAGCTACCAAGGACCGTATGAGCTGGTTTCACACTGTCCCCAGCTGGTTGAGCTTGTACCCGACCTTATCCAGCTGCTAGATTACTCGGCCAAGTCTCCTAAGCTTTCTTCCATCCATCCTGGTTAAGGCTCAGCTTCCTGATACCCTTAACCTTCTTATCTGAGCCATGATACGCTTGTCTAGGCCAAATGACCTGTCTGGTGCGTCTCCTCTCACCATGGCTCGTCCCAACGATCCTACCTAGGATCGGCGATGCTACATCCCTAGTCATTAATAGCCTAGATCCTTTCAACAGATACGCAGCGGATTATTCTGTAGTTAACCATTGGTCTAAAACCAATCTAACACTTGGCTGGTCGAATCACCTTAGCCTTGGTCAGTTTACTCAACTACCAATTAGCTTAAAGGTCAATCCTAAACCCAAACCAAGCCATACAATTCTGAGGTTCCATTCCCCTAAACCATTCTATCTAGATCTACATAAGTAAATGCTAGATCATACCTTTGCCACATCTACGAACCTTATTAGCTCATTGTCCTCCATTGACTCGAATTGCTCTTGCTTGACAGCTGGACCACGATCACTCAATGATCTTACTTAAGGTCCTTACCTTGATTCCTGCATCAAACAACTCCCCTAGGTACTTAGTCATTCAACCAACCATCCCCACAGACATAAGTAATCTTTGAGAAGTCTTTGAAAGGATAAGGGTTTGCATCTGGCCTTTCTCGGCTCATGCACACTCAAACATCCCCTTGCCATATAGGCAATAGTACCCAATCCATATTCTGGACTGACAAATGTCATTAGATCCTAAGTCAATCAACCAACCATCCTCACATGACTTGGAACTGATGAGTCATCATCTGGCCTGACCGGCTTTGGGACTTAACCCAAACAACATATATGATTTGTTCATACCAAACGATGCATTCCTTAATCAGATTAGTTCCGACACCTTGAACCATCATTCAGAGGTCAGGTCGTCCATACTCAACCATGATCAGATCTTACACGGCCTTCCTTGAACAATCACACTTAGGCTCAGTATCTATGGTCTACGACTCATAGTACTAGCCATACACTTCGTCATGACTCTTAGCCAATCTCGAAGCTATCAACACCAAGGTTGATATCTAGAAGCATCACATCAATACTCTTACTCCAGCAACGTGACTATCCATACTAGTGCTCGGCCATCGAACCATCGTCATGAAACATGATCCGACCACCAGACTTGATAAGCCATCGTCTACTTAGCAGGTACTGATATAACCGGCCTTCCATTGCCATCATGTGGGTCTACGCCCTACATAATGCATATGGCGCCTATCCTACTCACCAACCCAAGGTTTATTGTAAGATATCCCACTTAGCCTTTGCGGCTAAAGCCATCCAACCATAGCCGGATCATCCATAGTGTCGTCTAACCGTCTGGTTAAGATCTAGGTGCGATCGACCAGTTATAAGTCGGGCCCAAAGGCTCACGGACCTTCTTACCTGATCCGACCCAAAGCCTGGATCCATACCAGAGAGTAAGGCCCAAGACCAAACCGGATTGCCTTGCAACCAATCAGACCTTGCGACACAACACTCCGGTTAAACTAACCGTCCGTCCGTTCGACTATGCAGCCGCGGACTGTCCACTTGGTTCGGCCTAAGCCTTGAACCAATGGCACCGTTTGGAACTCACACCCTTTGGGAACTAGTACCCTTTGGACACTCGTGCCTCTTGGCAACTCATGACCCTTGGCATCTCGCACCCATTCAGATGCTCCAACCGTTCGACCTAACCGTCCATATGGACTGTCTGGTCCGTGCGTGTGTCCGGCCTATGGCCAAAGGACCACGCCTTAACCTACACAAGTCATGAACCATTGTGACTGTTCAGGGAAGGGTTGAAACCGTTCAGAACAGAACAGAACAGAACCGCCCCTATCCAATCGGATCACCTGAGGCCGGTTTAGACCATGCGCGCGCCTAACTCGACGGTTATGGACCGCGACTTCATTACTCAACCAGAACCAAGGTTATAACCAATCCCAACACATCAACAAGGCCAAGCCAATGTACAGAAGGAGTAGAAGAAGAATTGGATGAAAAGAATAAGAAGAATAGGACACAATCCAAACGCCCATGGCTAGACCGGTTCAGACTGTCCGATTGTCTTAGCCGATGAGTCGGTGGTTACCCCACTGACCCTATCAGACTGAACCACGGCTTTCGAGTCCTTCTCCAGACCCTTCTCTACGCCTTGGGTATTCATAACACACGGCCTCCTCTCTCCTAAACTGTTCTCCTTGCCGGAGATACAAAACCACAACGACCGGCCCTTTTTTGGCCGATCTCTTGGCCAGAACTCTCTCTCTCTCTCTCTCTCTCTACGTTTTTCCATGAGTATTTTACTCTGGAATTGGATAATGAAATCGACCAGAGAGCCCCCATATTTATAGAAAACGAGGGGGTAAGTCTTGCCCCACGAACAGGCACGACTTGCTAGCGAATGGGCACCATCGGCCAAGGGTTGTCCCCTTTCGGCCACTTGCATCCCTTCGCCCTTTCTGATTGGGTTTGGGGTCGGTCATAAGCTCAACCCACGCCCCAAGCCTCCTGGACTTAGCCCACGGCCTTGCCCAAAGACCCAACAGCCCATGGCCTCATGGCCGGACCTCACAGCCGGCCACTGACCCGGACCCGGACCATCGGCCTAAAGCCCGAACAGTCCGTCTAGCTGAGGTGAGCTGACTCTCAGCTGCCTCAGCTGGGTGAGCTAGTAGTCCAGCTAGTGGAGCTGACTTAGTAGGGACTGAGCTGGAGTGAACCAAACCTAGCTTCATTGAGCTGGCCGAGCTACTCGTCCACTTCGTCCAGTTACCGTCTTACTCGTCCTAGCTGTCTCTTAGCTTGTATAAGGTTAAGTCTAAGTTTCCTTATGTCCTTAACCATCTTTCTCGACCATGGAACGCTTGCCTTGATGTCCTAAGACTGGCTTGTACGTTTCCTCGAACCATGGCCGTCCCGACAATCCTTTCCAGGATTGGGGGCGTGACAAGTCTCCCCCACTTGTAATGGATTCGTCCTCGAATCCGGTGATGATTATACCTTGTCCCAAGACAAAATATTCCAAACAAACTTATTCTAGTCTTGATCAGAGAATAGAACAAGCTTGATTAAAACCACCGAATCACCACTTCGTTGATCAATTTTCCTTTGACCATCGTTGTACAAGTCTCCCCCACTTGATAAGGATTTAACCACAAAAATCCTATCAAGTGGTCCTTTCTGGTTTCGCTGATGGCACCCTTACTTGTCTACTTTGACCACAGTCGAGGGTCCATCAAGCACCCATTCAAGTGATACTTGAAAATCCATCCAAAGACATTCCTTGTGTCACTGGCCGAAATCTCCAGGTTGCGGTCCTAGTATCCAACAAGTCTATGTCTTTCCTTTGAATAGCATCTTCTTCAGATTTTATTCTTTCTCTGATCATAGTCCAAGACTAGATCATAATCAGTCCCTAGGAACATGCTGCATACTCGAGCCTTAGTAGATTTGGCCAATCCCCACACCACTCGATGTACCAGTCAAGTCCTCACGAACTTGTTCTAATCTTTAGGCTGCTCGTCCTACAACGAGTCCTAACAGATTATTATGGTTCTTTTGTCCTTCATGGACAATAAGGCTCATGACCTCAGCCACAACGTACTGGATCATCCCCTTAACCGGCCACAACCTTTTCAGGCTTGGCCACATTGCGATCTTTGTCCCTCCAGACTAAAAACGCCTCAGACTTGACTTCTATCCTTCACTGGACTTTGTCATAATTCGATCCTGGTCCTTCCTTGGACTCGATCGTACTCTGGTTCTGGTCCACTCAGGGACTCGACCGTTTCACCCCGACCATAGGTCCATCTCCGAATAGGTCGTGGGCTGATCCTCGTCCTTTTTTTTTGGACTTGATCATTCTCAACCTTAGGTCAAACTCCGACTTGGTTGTACTGCGACCATGGTCCTCTCTCGGACGTGGTCAACTTCGGCTCTGCCATCTCAGTCGGAGCCGACAGAAACAGACTCTAGGACAGTGGTGCTGTCCCTGGTTCCAGTTCAATCATAAATGGATCCGACCTACCAGAGGGGAGACTCTGTAGCGAACGGAACACATCTGGGAACTCAGACACCAATGGGTCCTCAAACAGATCTTTTAGATCACCAGAATTTGCCGCGCTCCATAGTGGTAATTGTGGTCAAAAAAATACTTCACAATCCCGTCTAAGCATCCGATCCACACGGAATGCTGACACCACTACTTTCCTTAAAGCCGGACTCAGACAATGGATCTCGATACCAACGAGATCCCAGACAGATCAACAGAATTGCCGTGCTCCGTAGTGGTAGTTGTGGTCAAAAATACTTCACAACCCTGTCTAAGCATCCAATTCACTTGGACTACTGACACCCCTACTTTCCTTAGAGCCGGACTCAGACTCAGACTTTGGTACTGGATCGGGTGAGCTCCAGTCTCCAATTGCACACGAACTTTGTGGCAATCGAGAGTGGCCCGATACTTTCCCAACCAGATTCATGCCTAGGATCATCTCGTGATTCTGTAGGCGCGTGGATATTTTTCTCGATCAGATCTACAGGCAGATTTCTCTCCTGGATCCACACCGGGATATTTTTCATGAGCCCTAGTGAATGCATAATTTGCCCACCGGCTGCCCTCACTAGTCTCGAATAATCCCCAGAACTCAGACAGAACAGACTCTTTCCGACCAGTCCCGGACTCACAAAACTATGTGTAGCCTCTGTGTCGAAAAGTACGTGTGTTTCCACACCACAAATCCACTTGTGGAAACTATCTCAGTGCATGACCACACCACAAAGAACGTCCCATAACATCCCTCATGGCATTGCCAATAACTTCAATACTTCCAGTTCCAGTGGATACCTAGATGAGTAAGATCTCGGTTTGACCACACACTTGGAAAACGTCCCATACCATTCTCCAAGGCGTCTTACTTTTGCGAATGCTCACACCATTCACAAGAGCAATTTTAATATACCTCAATCCCCATCATACTACGGTAGTTAAGATCATGTTCTTCCATTGATTGGAACGAACATCATGAGTTTCCTCATTCTTTCCTTGGACAGATTCAGATTGGAATTGATTCATTCCATCCTACTAGATCTAAGGAAACCTACCTTGACTTATACCGAGTCCTAGCTGATCCATCTGATCACAAGTCCACTCGTGTACTGGTCATGTAGTGTCTCCTTTGAGTCAGATATAACATTGCATATGCTTTATTTATTATGAACGGCCATCAAGGGATAACACTTAACTTCAGTAGAATGCTGCACCTTTATTTCAACCTAAGCCACTCTCTGGTTCATGTTACTTCCCTTGTTTAGGTCATCCATAAACAAGTCTTGCATTGCTTCCATCCCTTCCAACCCGTCTATTACTTATAAATACTAGATCGACCAACCTTTCTGTTTTTAGGTTCTTGGCCTTGGAAAATGTATCTTGGCTAAGCTGGTTCATCTTAGAATTCCCACATTTACAAGCATGATACCCTAGCTTACCTCAACTCTTTCTTGGCTCACCCCAACTAAGGTTTCATAGTCATCATAGTTTTGGAAATAACTTCGGTATGGAACACAACATCTTAGAGCGTTGTCCTAAACAGGATCAAGCATGCTCTGATACCAACTTGTAAGACCCGATCCCGGCAGCCTAGGCCGCGGTCGATGCCTCACGTCGCTCGGTCCACTTCCTGGCCGAACCTCTTAATTTTCGCCCTTTATTTATAATATCGCCTAAAGGCGAGGGCTAACTTAGATCTTAGCTAAAGACTTCCCTAGTCATTAATAGCCTAGATCCTTTCAACAGATACGCAGTGGATTATTCTGTAGTTAACCATTGGTCTAAAACCAATCTAACACTTGTCTGGTCGAATCACCTTAGCCTTGGTCAGTTTACTCAACTACCAATTAGCTTAAAGGTCAATCCTAAACCCAAACCAAGCCATACAATTCTGAGGTTCCATTCCCCTAAACCATTCTATCTAGATCTACATAAGTAAATGCTAGATCATACCTTTGCCACATCTACGGAGCTTATTAGCTCATTGGCCCTCCATTGACTCGAATTGCTCTTGCTTGACAGCTGGACCACGATCACTCAATGATCTTACTTAAGGTCCTTATCTTGATTCCTGCATCAAACAACTCCCCTAGGTACTTAGTCATTCAACCAACCATCCCCACAGACATAAGTAATCTTTGAGAAGTCTTTGAAAGGATAAGGGTTTGCATCTGGCCTTTCTCGGCTCATGCACACTCAAACATCCCCTTGCCATATAGGCAATAGTACCCAATCCATATTCTGGACTGACAAATCTCATTAGATCCTAAGTCAATCAACCAACCATCCTCACATGACTTGGAACTGATGAGTCATCATCTGGCCTGACCGGCTTTGGGACTTAACCCAAACAACATATATGATTTGTTCATACCAAACGATGCATTCCTTAATCAGATTAGTTCCGACACCTTGAACCATCATTCAGAGGTCAGGTCGTCCATACTCAACCATGATCAGATCTTACACGGCCTTCCTTGAACAATCACACTTAGGCTCAGTATCTATGGTCTACGACACATAGTACTAGCCATACACTTCGTCATGACTCTTAGCCAATCTCGAAGCTATCAACACCAAGGTTGATATCTAGAAGCATCACATCAATACTCTTACTCCAGCAACCTGACTATCCATACTAGTGCTCGGCCATCGAACCATCGTCATGAAACATGATCCGACACCAGACTTGATAAGCCATCGTCTACTTAGCAGGTACTGATATAACCGGCCTTCCATTGCCATCATGTGGGTCTACGCCCTACATAATGCATATGGCGCCTATCCTACTCACCAACCCAAGGTTTATTGTAAGATATCCCACTTAGCCTTTGCGGCTAAAGCCATCCAACCATAGCCGGATCGTCCATAGTCCCGTCTAACCGTCTGGTTAAGATCTAAGTGCGATCGACCAGTTATAAGTCTGGACCAAAGGCTCACATACCTTCTTACCTGATCCGACCCAAAGCCTGGATCCATACCAGAGAGTAAGGCCCAAGACCAAACCGGATTGCCTTGCAACCAATCAGACCTTGCGACACAACACTCCGGTTAAACTAACCGTCCGTCCGTTCGACTATGCAGCCGCGGACTGTCCACTTGGTTCGGCCTAAGCCTTGAACCAATGGCACCGTTTGGAACTCACACCCTTTGGGAACTAGTACCCTTTGGACACTCGTGCCTCTTGGCAACTCATGACCCTTGGCATCTCGCACCCATTCAGATGCTCCAACCGTTCGACCTAACCGTCCGTATGGACTGTCTGGTCCGTGCGTGTGTCCGGCCTATGGCCAAAGGACCACGCCTTAACCTACACAAGTCATGAACCATTTTGACTGTTCAGGGAAGGGTTGAAACCGTTCAGAACAGAACCGCCCCTATCCAATCGGATCACCTGAGGCCGGTTTATACCATGCGCGCACCTAACTCGACGGTTATGGACCGCGACTTCATTACTCAACCAGAACCACGGTTATAACCAATCCCAACACATCAACAAGGCCACGCCAATGTACAGAAGGAGTAGAAGAAGAATTGGATGAAAAGAATAAGAAGAATAGGACACAATCCAAACGCCCATGGCTAGACCGGTTCAGACTGTCCGATTGTCTTAGCCGATGAGTCGGTGGTTACCCCACTGACCCTATCAGACTGAACCACGGCTTTCGAGTCCTTCTCCAGACCCTTCTCTACACCTTGGGTATTCATAACACACGGCCTCCTCTCTCCTAAACCGTTCTCCTTGCCGGAGATACAAAACCACACGACCGGCCCTTTTTGGCCGATCTCTTGGCCAGAACTCTCTCTCTCTCTCTCTCTCTACGTTTTTCCATGAGTATTTTACTCTGGAATTAGATAATGAAATCGACCAGAGAGCCCCCATATTTATAGAAAACGAGGGGGTAAGTCTTGCCCCACGAACAGGCACGACTTGCTAGCGAATGGGCACCATCGGCCAAGGGTTGTCCCCTTTCGGCCACTTGCATCCCTTCGCCCTTTCTGATTGGGTTTGGGGTCGGTCATAAGCCAAACCCACGCCCCAAGCCTCCTGGACTTAGCCCACGGCCTTGCCCAAAGACCCAACAGCCCATGGCCTCATGGCCGGACCTCACAGCCGGCCACTGACCCGGACCCGGACCATCGGCCTAAAGCCCGAACAGTCCGTCTAGCTGAGGTGAGCTGACTCTCAGCTGCCTCAGCTGGGTGAGCTAGTAGTCCAGCTAGTGCAGCTGACTTAGTAGTGACTGAGCTGGAGTGAACTAAACCTATCTTCATTGAGCTGGCCGAGCTACTCGTCCACTTCGTCCAGTTACCGTCTTACTCGTCCTAGCTGTCTCCTAGCAACCGTTCGTCCTAACCGCCCAGTCATGGTGCAATCGGATCATCTGACTAACCGACCCGTGTCTAGGCTAGCGGTTTGATTATGTTCGGCCAAAGCCTAGGGACGTGTCCCTTAGACTCCACCAACACAACCTTTCGTTTTTAACCAGAGAGAAGAGAAGAGAAATGAATTGAAACCGATAAGGAGAGCCGGATGGTACTTAGGAACCGAGCAGAGCCGCGGTGCGGTCGCATGGACCGTCCGTTTGGTCAGATGGAGCCACGGCCCATCACATACCTTGTGAACCACGTCTGGGTTCTCCATGCTCTTCTCCTTGTCTTGATCTCCCATTCTTGACCGAAGTTAGTTCCCAAACGATCAGAGTCGCCGGAACACAACACCACCACACTCGGCCTTTCTCTTGGCCCAAACTCTCTCTTTCTCTCTTTATTTCTCTCTACGTTTTTCTCTGAGTATTTTACTCTGGAATTGGATAATGAAATCGACAGGAGAGCCCCCATATTTATAGAAAACGAGGGGGTAAGTCTTGCCCCACGAACAGGCACGACTTGCTAGCGAATGGGCACCATCGGCCAAGGGTTGTCCCCTTTCGGCCACTTGCAAGCATAGTCACCAGCCCAACCCACGCCCCAAGCCTGATGGACATAGCCCACGGCCTTGCCCAAAGACCCAACTGCCCATGGCCTCATGGCCGGACCTCACAGCCCGCCACTGACCCGGACCCGGACCATCGGCCTAAAGCCCGAACAGTCCATCTAGCTGAGGTGAGCTAACTCTCAGCTGCCTCAGCTGGGTGAGCTAGTAGTCCAGCTAGTGGAGCTGACTTAGTAGGGACTAAGCTGGAGTGAACTAAACCTAACTTCATTGACTTGGTCGAGCTACTCGTCCACTTCGTCCAGTTACCGTCTTACTCGTCTTAGCTGTCTCTTAGCTGTCTCTTAGCTTGTATAAGGTTAAGTCTAAGTTTCCTTATGTCCTTAACCTTCTTTCTCGACCATGGAACGCTTGCCTTGATGTCCTAAGACTGGCTTGTACGTTTCCTCGACCCATGGCCGTCCCAACAATCCTACTCTGGATTGGGGGCATGACACATTGGTCCTTTGACTCCGCACGCTGACCCTTCCTGTGGACTGTTCGGGTAATTTTGGCCCTCGTGGGCTGTCTGTTCAGTACACACAGGACGTCCGTGGGTGTCCGCCAGCACACACAGGACGTCCATGGCTGTCCGTGTGTGTCCGTCTGTGTCCCTCAGCACACACAGGACGTCTGTGGCTGTCCCTCAGTACACATATCAGCACGTTGGTCCTTGGACTCAGCACGCTGGCCCTTCCCGTGGACTGTTTGGGTGATTTTATCCAACGTAGGCGGTCTGTTCAGTACAGAAAGGACGTCCGTGGGTGTCCGCCAGCACACACAGGACATCCGTGGCTGTTTGTGGCTGTCCGTCAGCACACAAAGGACGTCCGTGTGTGTCTGTCAGCACACACAGGACGTCCGTGGGTGTCCGTCAGCACACACAGGACGTCTGTGTGTGTCCGTCAGCAAACACAGGATGTCCGTGGCTGTCCGTGTGTGTCCGTCAGCACACACATGACGTTCGTGGCTGTCCATCAGTACACATATCAGCACATCAGCCCTCAGAGCCAATCCTTTTCCAGAAGTTACGGATCCATTTTGCCGACTTCCCTTGCCTACATAGTTCCATCGACCAGAGGCTGTTCACCTTGGAGACCTGATGCGGTTATGAGTACGAACGGGGGTGAGCGGCATTCGGTCCTCCGGGTTTTCAGGGGCCGCTGGGAATGCACCGGACACCATGCGACGTGCGGTGCTCTTCCAGCCGCTGGACCCTACCTCCGGCTGAGCCGTTTCCAGGGTGGGCAGGCTGTTAAACAGAAAAGATAACTCTTTCCGAAATTCCCGCCGACTTGTAACATCCCGGATCCTGAATAGGATCATTGGGACGGCCATGGTTCGAGGAAACGTACTAGTCAGTCTTAGGACATCAAGACAAGTGTTCCATGGCCAGATAAGAAGGTTAAGGACGTAAGGAAACTTAGACTTAACCTTATACAAGTCGAGAGTCAGCTAGGACGAGTAAGACGGTAGCTGGACGGATGGAACAAGTAGCTCGACCAGCTCAACGAAGTTAGGTTAAGCTCACTCCAGCTCGGCCACTACTAAGTCAGCTCCACTAGCTGAACTACTAGCCCACTCAGCTGAGACAGCTGGGAGTCAGCTAATCTCAGCTAGACAGACTGTTCAGGTTTCGGTCCGATGGTCCGGGTCCGGGCTGGTGGCGGGACATGGGGGTCCGGCCATGAGGCCATGGACCGTTGGGGCTTGGGACAAGGCCGTGGGCTAAGTCCAGAGGGATTGGGTTAGGCCTTGGGCCTCTGTCCGACCCAATCCCATGCGGTATTGGCGAAGGGACGCATGTGGCTGAGAGGGTGTAACCCTTGGCCGATTGTGCCCATCCGCTGGCCAGTCATGCCTGATCGTGGGGCAAGACTTACCCCCTCGTTTTCTATAAATATGGGGTCCTCTCTGTCGATTTCAATCATCCAATTCCAGAGTAAAATACTCAGAAAAATCATAGAGAGAGAGAAAGAAAGAAAGAGAGAGTTTCCGGCCAAAGCAAGGCCGATTGTGTGGTGGTTAGGTTTCCGGCGATCTGATCGTTTGTGAAGCAACCTCTGATCAAGTATGGGAGACCGAGAGCAGGAGAAGAGCATGGAGAAACCTGACACGGTTCAGAACGTACGTGGTGGGCTATGGCTCCATCAGACCGAACGGACGGTCCTTGTGATCGCACCGCGGCTCTGGTCGGTCCATTAGACCTAACCGCTTCTCCTCTTCTTGTTTCTATCCGGCCCTTTCTCTTCTTTCTGATTATACACGAAGGGTTGTGTTGGTTCAGTCCAAGGGACACGTCCCTAGACTTGGCCGGTCATAACCAAACCGCTAACCTAGATGCTGGTCGGTTAGATGGTCGGTTCGAATTGCAACATAGACTGGGCTGTTGGGCTAAACGGTTGGTCATGTCCCAAGAGGCACGAGTGGCCAAAGGTCACGAGTTACCAAGGGTTGTGTGTGATGTCCTGTGGGCTGTTTGTTCAGTACACACAGGACGTCCGTGGGTGTCCGTCAGCAAACACAGGACGTCCGTGTGTGTCCGTCAGCACACACAGGACATCTGTGGCTGCCCAAACTGATCTTCGGCATTATCCTTTCACTCTAAGTCCGAGTTAACCAAGTTTTAATTCTTATCTTTGTAAATTCAATTCAATTCAACTGAGGTTCAATACAATAAATCTAAACAAGGAAACATAAGGGGCAAATCAATTGTATAAATATAAACTGAGATTCATACATCATTCTTAGGTTCGTCCTAATAAGTTATACACACTTAGTCTAACATAAGTTCACAAGTTGCACAATAGGCTATCAGTATTTCACATCTATCTACAATGACCCATTCACCACACATCTTCTCATGGCCTGAGTCTTCACGGTGCCTTTCCCTTACCACGGTCCATGTCCGATCCTGAAACTACACAAGACACAATGCACATTCATAAGGCCGACATCCTAACATCAAGTCTAGATAAGCATGGTTCGGCTACTTAGAATCTATAACATGTCCAAACCAACATTCTTAAATAAATTCCCGAAAACTAATTAAAATTCATGATAATCTCTGATAACTCCCAACTAAGAGATTCCCATAAACAGTTTCCAACAAAACACACTAGAACATCCAAATCCGACCATGAAAATTCCGGCCAAAGGCCAAGGACTTGGATACTGAACTGGCCAGGGCCTTGTTCAGTCTTCCCTGTATGAAAAGAACAAACGAACACAATAATCTCATAGGACAAGCAAATCTAAAGAGATAGAGAGAGTAGATGTAGGCGCATAGCAAACCGGCCACAAGCCCGATCGGATCATCAGCCGTCTCGGGCCGATCACTTGCAGTCCACACCACTGACCTTAGGCGTTCTCTCCCCAGGCGCCATCTCCTTCTCTTTTTCCTTCTCTCTGTCTCTCTGTCTGGTTTCCATCTCCTCAGGCCTTGCTTCCCGCGATCCGGTTTCTCCTGGAACAGCCAAGCCTCTCGCTGGTTCTCTCCTTGGATCGCCGGTTCTCTCTTCTCTTTTAGGGGTTTGTCTCTCACGATTTTGGCAGAGGTTCCCCTCAAGAATTCTGTGTCAAATTCTGGATCCAGGGCTCTGTATTTATAGAGAGAGGGAGTCGGAACAGCCATGGGGCCGAACGGGTGGGAGTTGTAACCGAAAAGGTGTCTCTCTCTCCTTTGCAACCGTTCGGGAATAACTGCCCCCAACCGGTCCTCAACTGCCTCCAACTGCTCATGTCCTTGTCCCTGTCGGTTCTCTATCCTGAAGCCAAGGCCAGGCCCATTAACTGACCGTCCATACCGTGGCCGGACCCTCTAACCAAACCACCATAACCGTCCTAGTAACCGCCCAACCATCCAGGACATGAACACTCGGCCCAGCTGAGTTGAGCTGACTGCTAGCTGGTCCCAGCTGAGTGAGGTAGTCCTTCTAGCTCCACGAGCTGATGCATACTGACTGAGCTCCCATTGAGCTTCCCTGAGCTGCCCAAGCTCGGCCGCTGTCCCGTCCAGCTCCCACATCACTCGTCCAACTCTATTAAACCCATTCTTTCTTCACCTTGGTTAAGTCTCAACACTTTGATGCCCTTAACTCTATGTCTGAGCCATGATACGCTTGTCTACTGGTCTAATGACCTGACTGGTGCATCTCCCCGCACCATGGCTCATCCCAACGATCCTATCTCGGACTGGGGACATGAGAAGTCTCCCCCACTTGGGATGGATTCGTCCTCGAATCCTCATCATGTGTTTCCTCGGGGACCACCTGATCATACCACTCAGGATACTCGGCCTTCATCCTTGCCTCTGTTTCCCAAGTGATTACATCCTTGCCATTGTATTCCCACAAAACCTTGATCATGGGAATGGTCTTCTTCCTTGTTGTCTTTTCTATTCGATCCACTATGCGGACCGGCCTCGTCTCTAGAGTCAGATTCTTACCCAAATCTGTAGGGATCTCGTGTAGGACTATGTCCTGATCAGACAAACATTTTTGGAGTTGGGACACATGAAACATGTTGTGGAACGCATCCATGGCTGGTGGCAGTTCCAACTTATAAGCCACAGCCCCAACTCTTTCTATGATTCTGAACGGACCCAAGTACCTAGGGTCTAGTTTTCTTCTGCCAGAAACTCTAGCCCTCCCTTTAATGTGATCATCTTGAGATATACCAAGTCTTCAACTTCAAACTCAATATGTTTCCTTCGTCTATATGCGTAACTCTTTTGACGATCATGTGCTTCTTTCATTTTCTCCTTTAAGAACCTTATTTTCTCGGTGGTTTCTTCCACTATCTCAGGACCCAACATGCTCCTCTCCCCCACTTGGGTCCAGCATAATCGCGTCCTGCAAGGCCGTCCATACAGTGCTTTATAAGGTGACATCCCAATGCTAGTATGGAAACTGTTGTTGTAGGCAAACTCGACCAAGGGTAGATGCTTTTCCCATGAGTCGCCCCAATCCAACACCACGGCCCTTAACATGTCCTCCAATGTCTGGATTGTCCTCTCTGACTGCCCATCCGTCTGAGGATGATAGGCTGTGCTCATGTTCATTCTTGTTCCTAAGGCTTTTTGAAAAGCCTGCCAGAAGTAAGAGGTGAACCTAGAGTCTCTGTCCGAGACAATACTAGCCGACACTCCATGCAGACGTACTATCTCGTCCAAGTAAATCCTCACGATCTGATCCACTCCATCTCCTTTCTGTATTGGTAAGAAGTGGGCCGACTTGGTTAGTCTGTCAACCACCACCCAAACCGCATCCTTTTGGTTCCTTGTCGTAGGAAAACTGGTCACAAAATCCATTGTGATGTGATCCCACTTCCACCCTGGTATGGGGAGATTCTGGAGCATACCATTGGGCACTTGATGTTCGGCCTTCAGAAGCTGGCAAGTAGGACACCTCGCCACCCACTCGGCTGTTTTCATCCTTACCCAGTGATAGTACCTTTTTAAATCCCTATACATCTTATTCAGCCTGGGGTGGACTGAGAACTTTGACTTATGAGCCTGACTCATAATCTCTTCTTTAAGCCCCTTGCTGTTTGGAACACTTACTCAGCCATTCACCCAGATTGTTTTGTTGCTTGTGATCTGATACTCCGTCTTATCGTTAAGAGCCACTTTTTGCAAGTTCTCATCCAAACTCTTGGCCTGCTGTATCCTGGTAAGTAGATCGGCCTGATCCACTTCCTCGGATCCCAATGGCTCATCACGTCCAACCAAGGAATTTAGATGTAGTGACCGAACCATCCCTTCTAGTTCATCCGCTTCTCTTTCGGCCGAGACATCTGCCCTTCTCCGGCTTAAGGCATCAGCCAATAGGTTAGCCTTGTCTAGATGGTATGATATGTCCAGATCATAATCAGCAACATACTCAATCCATCTTCTTTGTCTCAAGTTCAACTCAGGCTGAGTGAAAATGTACTTCAAGCTCTTATGATCAGTGAGAATCTGGACTTTGGCTCCGTACAGATACGATCTCTATATCTTCAAAGCAAACACCACGGCCGCCATCTCTAGATCATGGATCGGATAATTCCCTTCATGCTTTCTCAGCTGTCTCGAGGCATAAGCAATCACCTTCCCATGTTTCAGGACGCACCCCAACCCAGTGATGGACGCATCCGTATAGACCACATAAGGTTGATCTCCCTCCGGCAATACCAATATTGGTGCATTCGTCAGCATATCCTTTAGAGCTGAGAAACACTTCTCACACCCTTCATTCCAGGAAAACTTCACATCCTTGCCTGTAAGTCGTGTCATGGGTTGAGCCAAACTGGCAAACCCCTTGACATACTTTCTGTAGTAGCCGGCCAGCCCTAGGAAACTCCTAACCTCAGTAGCATTCCTAGGCTGCGGCCAATCTCGTATAGTCTGAACCTTCTCCGGATCTACTGACACGCCCTGATCAGACACAATGTGTCCGAGGAACCCAACGCTCTTCTGCCAGAAACTACACTTGCTTAGTTTGGCAAAGAGTTTTTGTTCCCTCAAACGTCCTAGTACGGCCCTGAGATGCTTCTCATGGTCTTCCTTGTTTCTGGAATATACAAGTATGTCATCTATGAAGATGATTACAAATTCATCCAAGAAATCTCGAAAGATACCATTCATCATCTTCATGAATGCAGCTGGTGCATTGGTTAGACCAAATGGCATAACCACAAACTCATAGTGGCCATACCTGGTCCGGAACGCCGTCTTCCTGATATCATTAGGCTCAATTGGGATCTGATGATACTCTGAGGCGAAATCAATCTTGGAAAACCATTTGGCCCCTTTGAGCTGATCCAACAGCTAATCAATTCTGGGTAATGGGTACTTGTTCTTCACAGTAACCCTATTCAACCCTCGGTAATCAATACACAGCCTGAAGCTACCATCCTTTTTCTTCACAAAAAGAACTGGTGCTCCCCAAGGCGAGACACTTGGTCGTATGAACCCTTTGTCCAACAACTCTTCCAGTTGCTTCTTTAGCTCGGCCATCTCGGCCGGAGCCATACGATATGGACTTTTGGACATTGGGGCCGTCCCTGGTTCTAGTTCTATTATGAACCGGCCAGCCCTATCAGGGGGAATGCCCTGTAGTGCCCGAAACACATCCTCAAACTCTTTAACCAGCGGAATCCCGTCCGGGTCACCAGCCCCTACAACCTCCTTAGTGGCGATTGTGACCAAAAAGGCCTCACAACCCTTCTCAAGCATCCGTTCCACTTGGACTGCTGATATCACTAAGCATCCAGAAGTCAGACGAATACCTTGGAACCTGATCGGGGGTCCACACCCAGTCTCAAACTGCACCCTTCCTCTGTGACAGTCCAGAGTAGCCCGATTCTTTCCAAGCCAGTCCATGCCTAATATCACCTCATGATTCTTAAGGCAGACCACAACCAGATCCATAGGCATAACTCTATACTGGATCACTATTGGGATATCCTTTACTCGCCCTAATGAATGCATTACTTGCCCACCGGCCGCATTCACTATGCAAGGATCATCCTCCGTTCCCATCTGGAACAACCCTTTTCCGATCATATCTGGGCTCACAAAGCTGTGTGTAGCTCCAGTATCAAACAGTACGTGTGTTTCCACACCACCAATACATAGGGTCCCTACATAAGACCCCCCTTTTCTAATCATCTAATCCATTCTAAGTTATGTACCATGCCAATCTACTGAATTGAAAAAGAATGGATCTAGAATGTTACCAGTGATGGTCCAGCCTCTGCTGCGTCCTTGGTCAGTTCATACACACGCGGTGCTGAGGTCTGACCTCGGGTCTGGCTTGGCTTGCAGGCCTCCCCACGTCCTTTAGCCTCAGCTTGCATCTTGGGACATTCCCAGCGTAGGTGTCCCGTCTTGCTGCAGTAATGACAGCTTCTGGGGTCACTCCCCAAGCCCTGTCCACTGTTCTCTGACCGTCCAGGACAGTCTCGAGCAAAGTGGCCCATCTTGCCACAACGGGTGCAAGCCCCCTTTGCCTTCCAACACTCTCCACCGTGATGCCTTTGCATGAAGGACACTCCGGCCTATCACTTGAGGCCTTGCCCCCTTCGGCCGTGTCCCTCTTTCTCTTCCGGTCGCTTCCGGATCCACTAGAAGCCGTGTGGCCCCTAGACTTCAGCTTGGCCTCTTCAGCGAAGTTAGTCTCCACCATAGCCATGCGTTCCACCAGTTCAGACACTGTCTAAAAGTGACCAACGGAGCAATAGGTTCGAAGTTCGACCCTTAGGCCTCGAACAAACCTACGTATCTGTACCGTGTCCCTCCTCCAACTCCTTGCCCACATATCGTCTGAGCCGGTTGAACTTCTCTTCGTACTCACGTATTGTCATGCGTCCTTGAGTCAAGTCTAGGAACTGAGACTCCAGACGGTCCCAAGCTTCAGCCGAGAAGTATTTGTGGTTGAACTCCACCTCGAAGTTTGAGAACCGCTCAATTGTCCCATTGGTGCGTTTGTCTAGAGCTAACCACCAGTTATGTGTGTCACCTTCCAGGAAGTGAACCACAATGTCCTTTTTGTACTCCTCTGGGCAACGAGTTGAGCTGAAATTCCGAGCCAATCTGCTCCTCCACTCGTCTGCCTCAATGGGATCAGAACTACAAGCAAACTGCTTCGTACCCAGCTTGGAGATGTGAGCTAGAAGGCTCAAGTAATCCACTCTCCTAACTGGATGAGCTGGTAGATCAATCTCCATTACCTCAGCTTCGACCAAAGCTCGGTCCTCGGCTGTCCTGGCAGCTGTTCGAGCTACTTGTGCAGCTGCACGAGCTACACCAGCTGCTGTCCCAGCTGTCCTAGCTGCTCTCTGAGTTGCCTGAACCGTGGCCTGAGCTGGGGTGATCTGGCCAACCGATGAGTTCAAAAAAGGGGTAAATTCATGCGTGAAAGCCAACATCTGAGTGCCCATGGCCTTAACCACATCCGTCACCTCCCGCATAGATGGCTCGGCCAACTCCTCCGCCCCATCTCCAGGTCCGGTCTCGTCTCCTACATGGGAGGAATCACCTTCCTCCTCCCGTCCCTCTTGTTGTTGCTCACCCAGGTTATCAACCTGAACCTCAGTAGGCAGGAACGTCGCGAAGGGTTCCCCGGTCTTCTCATTAACCAGCCCCGTCTGGGTTGGTAACACTTGAGTGGGGTTGGCCCCATCTCCTATGACCGGTCCAGAACCACCAGCCGCTTCCTTGCCCTTCCGGGACTTAGTCCGCTTAGTTCCCTTAGGCAAAAACACTTAGTGTTAGTCCAAACGTATAAACCTCATCTCATGATTAGAACTAAGCAAAACAACATCAAACCAAACAAACACAAACAACCCGTGAGACCAAGCAGCCGGACGTGTGGTGAACACATAACCCAAACCAATCCTAGAATCAAGCATGCTCTGATACCGACTTGTAAGACCCGATCCCGATCTCTTAAGCCCAAACTGATCTGCGGCCTTAACCTTTCAATCTAAGTCCGAGTGAACCAAGTTTTAAGTCTTATCTTTCTAAATTCAATTCATTTCAACTGAGGTTCAATACAATCAATCTAAACAAGGAAACATAAGGGGAAAATCAATTGTATAAATATAAACTGAGATTCATACATCATTCTTAGGTTCGTCCTAATAAGTTATACACACTTAGTCTAACATAAGTTCACAAGTTGCACAATAGGCTATCAGTATTTCACATCTATCTACAATGACCCATTCACCACACATCTTCCCATGGCCTGAGTCTTCACGGTGCCTTTCCCTTACCACGGTCCATGTCCGATCCTGAAACCACACAAGACACAATGCACATTCATATGGCCGATATCCTAACATCAAGTCTAGATAAGCATGGTTCGGCTACTTAGAATCTATAACCTGTCCAAACCAACATACTCAAATAAATTCCCAAAAACTAATTAAAATTCATGATAATCCTTGATAAATCCCAACTAAGATATTCCCATAAACAGTTTCCAACGAAACACACTAGAACGTCCAAATCCGACCATGAATAGTCCGGCCAAAGGCCAAGGACTTGGATACTGAACCGGCCAGGGCCTTGGTTCTGTGTTCCCTGTATGACCAGAACAAACAAACACAATAATCTAATAGGACAAGCAAATCTAAAGAGATAGAGAGAGTAGATGTAGGCGCATAGCAAACCGGCCACAAGCCCGATCGAATCATCAGCCGGCTAAGGCCGATCGCTTGCCGTCCACACCACTGACCTTAGGTGTTCTCTCCCCAGGCGCCATCTCCTTCACTTTGTCCTTCTCTCTGTCTCTCTGTCTGGTATCCATCTCCTCAGGCCTTGCTTCCCACGATCCGGTTTCTCCTGGAACAGCCAAGCCTCTCGCCGGTTCTCTCCTTGGATCGCCGGTTCTCTCTTCTCTTTTTGGTGTTTGTCTCTCACGATTTTGGCAGAGGTTCCCCTCAAGAATTCTGTGTCAAATTCTGGATCCAGGGCTCAGTATTTATAGAGAGAGGGAGTCGGAACTGCCATGGGGCCGAAGGGGTGGGAGTTGTAACCGAAAAGGTGTCTCTCTCTCCCTTGCAACCGTTCGGCAATAACTGCCCCCAACCGGTCCTCAACTACCTCCAACTGCTCCTGTCCCTGCCGGTTCTCTATCCTGAAACCAAGGCCAAGACCTTTAACTGACCGTCCATACCGTGGCCACACCATCTAACCGAACCACCATAACCATCCTTTTAACCGCCCCAACGGTCCCGGACATGAACACTCGGCCCAACTGAATTGAGCTGACTACTAGCTGGTCCCAGCTGAGTGAGCTAGTCCTTATAGCTCCACGAGCAGATGCATACTGACTAAGCTCCCATTAAGCTTCCCTGAGCTGCCCAAGCTCGGCCCCGTCCAGCTCCCACATCACTCGTCCAGCTCTATTAAACCCATTTTTTCTTCACCCTGGTTAAGTCTCAACACTTTGATGCCCTTAACCCTATGTCTGAGCCATGATACGCTTGTCTACTGGTCTAATGACCTGACTGGTGCGTCTCCCCGCACCATGGCTCGTCCCAACGACCCTATCTCGGACCGGGGACATGACAGACTGTTTGGGTGATTTTGGCCCACATGGGCTGTCTGTTCAGTACACACAGGACGTCTGTGGGTGTCCGCCAGCACACACAGGACGTCTGTGGCTGTCCGTCAGCACACACATAACGTCCATGGCTGTCCGTGTGTGTCCGTCAGCACACGACCTCTGTTTCCCAAGTGATTTCATCCTTGGCATTGTATTCCCACACGACCTTGATCATGGGAATGGTCTTCTTCCTTGTTCTCTTTTCTGTTCGATCCACTATGAGGACCAGCCTCGTCTCTAGAGTCAGATTCTTACCCAAATCTGTATGGATCTCGGGTAGTACTATGTCCTGATCAGACAAACATTTTCGGAGTTGGGACACATGAAACACGTTATGGAACGCATCCATGGCTGGTGGCAGTTCCAACTTATAAGCCAACTCCCCAACTCTTTCTATGATTCTGAATGGACCCAAGTACCTAGGGTCTAGTTTTCTTCTGCCAGAAACTCTAGCCCTCCCTTTGAATGTGATCATCTTGAGATAGACCAAGTCTTCATCTTCAAACTCAAGATGTTTCATCCGTCTATCTGCATAACTATTTTGACGATCTTGTGCTTCTTTCATTTTCTCCTTTAAGAACCTTATTTTCTCAGTGGTTTCTTCCACTATCTAAGGACCCAACATGCTCCCCCCCCCCCCCCCACTTGGGTCCAGAATAATGGCATCCTGCAGAATGGCGTCCTTCTAGGCCGTCCATACAGTGCTTCATAAGGTGACATCCCAATGCTAGTATGGAAACTGTTGTTGTAGGCAAACTCGACCAAGGGTAGATGCTTTTCCCATGAGTCGCCCCAATCCAACACCACGGCCCTTAACATGTCCTCCAATGTCTGGATTGTCCTCTCTGATTGCCCATCCGTCTGAGGATGATAGGCTGTGCTCATGTTCATTCTTGTTCCTAAGGCTTTTTGAAAAGCCTGCCAGAAGTAAGAGGTGAACCTAGGGTCTCTGTCCGAGACAATACTAGCCGGCACTCCATGCAGACGTACTATCTCGTCCAAGTAAATCCTCACGATCTGATCCACTCCATCTCCTTTCTGTATTGGTAAGAAGTGGGCCGACTTGGTTAGTCTGTCAACCCCCACCCAAACCGCATCCTTTTGGTTCTGGTCGTAGGAAAACCGGTCACAAAATCCATTGTGATGTGATCCCACGTCCACTCTGGTATGGGGATATTCTGGAGCTTACCATTGGGCACTTGATGTTCGGCCTTCACAAACTGGCAAGTAGGATACCTCGCCACCCACTCGGCCACATCTGTTTTAATCCTTACCCAGTGATAGTACCTTTTTAAATCCATATACATCCTATTCAGCCCAGATTGGACTGAGAACTTTGACTTATGAGCCTGACTCATAATCTCTTCTTTAAGCTCCTTGCTTTTTGGAACACTTACTCGGCCATTCACCAAGATTGTTCCGTTGCTTGTGATCTGATACTCCGTCTTGTCGTTAAGAGCCACTTTCTGCAAGTTCTCATCCAAACTCTGGGCCTACTGTATCCTGGTAAGTAGATCGGCCTGATTCACTGCCTCTAATCCCAATGGCTCATCACGTCCAACCAAGGTATTTAGATGTAATGACCGAACCACCCCTTATAGTTCATCCACTTGCCCGTCTCCGGCTTAAGGCATCAGCCACTAGGTTGCCTTGCCTGGATGGTATACTATGTCCAGATCATAATCACCAACAAACTCCATCCATCTTATTTGTCTCAAGTTCAACTCAGGCTGAGCGAAAATATAATTCAAGCTCTTATGATCAGTGAGAATCTGGACTTTGACTCCGTACATATACGATCTCCATATCTTCAAAGCAAACACCACGGCTGCCATCTCTAGATCATGGGTCGGATAATTCCCTTCATGCTTTCTCAGCTGTCTCGAAGCATAAGCAATCACCTTCCCATGTTGAGTCAGGACGCACCCAAACCCAGTGATGAACGCATCCGTATAGACCACATAAGGTTGATCTGCCTCCGGCAATACCAATATTGGTGCATTCGTCAGCATATCCTTTAGAGCTGAGAAACACTTCTCACACCCTTCATTCCAGGCAAACTTCACATCCTTGCCTGTAAGTCGTGTCATGGGTTGAGCCAAACTCACTAACCCCTTGACATACTTTCTGTAGTAGCTGGCCAGCCCTAGAAAACTCCTAACCTCAGTAGCATTTTAGGCTGCGGCCAATCTCGTATAGTGTGAACCTTCTCCGGATCTACTGACACGCCCTGATCAGACACAATGTGTCCGAGGAACCCAATGCTCTTCTGCCAGAAACTACACTTGCTTAGTTTGGCAAAGAGTTTCTGTTCCCTCAAACGTCCTAGTACGGCCCTGAGATGCTTCTCATGGTCTTCCTTGTTTCTGGAATATACAAGTATGTCATCTATGAAGATGATTACAAATTCATCCAAGAATGCAGCTGGTGCATTGGTTAGACCAAATGGCATAAACACAAACTCATAGTGGCCATACCTGGTCCGGAACGCCGTCTTCCTGATATCATTAGGCTCAATTGGGATCTGATGATACCCTGAGGCTAAATCAATCTTGGAAAACCATTTGGCCCCTTTGAGCTGATCCAACAGCTCATCAATTCTGGGTAATGAGTACTTGTTCTTCACAGTAACCCTATTCAACCCTCGGTAATCAATACACAGCCTTAAGCTACCATCCTTTTTCTTCACAAAAAGAACTGGTGCTCCCCAAGGCGAGACACTTGGTCGTATGAACCCTTTGTCCAACAACTCTTCCAGTTGCTTCTTTAGCTCGGCCATCTCGGCCGGAGCCATACGATATGGACTTTTGGACATTGGGGCCGTCCCTGGTTCTAGTTCTATTATGAACGGGTCAGCCCTATTAGGGGGAATGCCCTGTAGTGCCCGAAACACATCCTCAAACTCTTTAACCAGCGGAATCCCGTCCGGGTCTGTAACACCCGAATCCGACCTCTCGACGAAACTGGACCCATTTGCTACTTAATCAATCCCTTGCTTGTTTGATTCATTTTATGTCTTTCATTTACTAAGTCATGTTCGAATCCGAGGTTCTAAAACAATTGAACAGATAGCACAGCGGAATATAAATGTGTATAAAATGTATTACTTAGAAACATGAGATCCGATACACAACTTCTTAATCGTTTCATAGACAATCACTAGTTCATCCCTAGCATCATCTAACCATACGTTACACAGCCTCTCACTGACCGAGCCTTCACGGCTCCTTGGCTTGACCAGAACCATCCTTAGTTCCTGAAACCACAACCAGATAAGCATTAATCATAACCGAAAATAGAACTGGTCGATTCTACAATGCTTGGCTTGGTTCCTAGAACATAGATAAACCTCGGACAATATACTTATAAAAATATATAAACCCTGCCTACCGAATCCTAAGTCATTCAACCAACCAACCCTTGACTTAGAATCAGATAGACAGTCCAGAATAGATAAACAGAACACACAAACAGTCCGGATCGTCCCGAAGACCAATCCGTCCATCAGGATAGAATCTAGGTGCGACCAGCCTAGATGAAGTCCGGCTCAATGGCCCAACGGACTTTCTTACCTGATCCGGCCTGGGCCTGGATCCAACGGCCGAGTAAGCCTCACGCCCAATCCGAGTAGGCCAAACGGCCGATCGGACCTTGCGACTCTTACCCTGGCTTAGACGAACCGTGTACTTGTCTCGACGGACAAGACATGGTCTGATCCCTAAGGAACGGACACGACCTGTCTCAACAGGCAAGTTCGGAACATGCACCCCTTCGGTCCTTGGTACCTATTGGTCCTCGTACCTCTTGTCGTCCGTAACGCTTGGTTACTTACACCCTTTGGCAACTCACAACCTTTGGAACTCGTTGATGTGCCGCAGTCCACGGATCATTACATGGAACCAGCTCAGCATGGAGTTCAAGACGTTCTGAACATTTCAACCGAGGTTCATGTTTTTCACCGTGCCAGACTTGACTTGGATCATGCCAGACTTGAGAAAGATCATGCCAGACTTGAGAAAGATCATCCCAGACTTGAGAAAGATCATGCCAGACTTGACTTGGATCATGAGGTTTCACAAAATGATCGAGACTTCTCTGCTTTGGCTCGATTGGCCCATACTGCACGTACCGGCGACCGTACTGATGGACTGATCTACCCTTTTGATCAGTTCACGCACTTTGATCAGCCAAGTTTCACTAAGGCAAGGATCCTTCACCTTTCTGAAGACATAGGACACACTTGGTCCAGTCTGGTTCATGATGCGGACATGGTGGCTCATACGGACAGTCCCACATCCGTCCTTCTCCTTACCGCGGTCCCTGCTTCAGGATACAACGAACCTGGACAGAAGCCGATCAGTCACATTTAATAATCTGTCTTTATGTTGTTTAATGACTAGATCGAGATCTACTTTTCTATTTTAAAAAATTTCAGATATCGATTTTGTCTAAAGTTTGAGTTAAACTCTTTGTTCTTCTTTTAGAACTTGTTCTTAGTTTCTTGGTTAGTCATATCCAAGTAAACACTTCCTCAAATCGTTGGTCTTGTGAGTCATATCAAGCAACGACCAGAGATCCTTCACTTGGTGGTCTTGTGAGTGTTATCAAGAACCATTTGGAGTCGGGAATATCAAAGGCCTTTCCGCAACCTTCGTGCGACCCTTCAATCCATCCAGTTCTCCATCCGGAGTTCATATCCAAATCTGATCCATTTGAGTGAGCCGATCTTAGGGTCCTTCAAGTGGTATCAGAGCCGCTCGTTTGGTATCTTCTAAATCATTCATCTTTCTCATCTTCCATTTCTAAATCATAAACACTTCTTCTTCTATCCATCTTGAATCCGGACCCCTCATTACCATCCTCTATCTATAAAAAAAAAAGTTTTTCATTTGGGGATTGGTGGTGGAAGAGAAAGCCTGCTGGCTGAGGAGAAATCCAGCCTTTGAGGTGGTTAAAACGGTTTCCCAAAACCAAAATCTCTTATCTTTCTCTCTTTTAAAATTATCTTGTGTTTGCTTGGATTTTTCCATTGGGATTCTTTGATGTGTTCTTCTTAGAAAATTGAGTAGAAACTTGTGTGTGATCACCTAAATCTGAGAGAAACACTTGAGTGGGTGAGATTAAATACTTGAGAGAGTGAGGTTTTATTTTCTAATTTTGTGTTGAGATTTTCAGGTTATGATGTTTGGTCTTCAAAGGGAAAGTAGCAAGGAGAAATCCCCACAACAAACTATCTCTCAATCTTCATTTAAATATTCTTTGAATAATTTTGATGAGTTTGTTAGTGTGCAAGATATGCCAAACAGGAGGTGCAATGAACCTTTCAAGTTGTCCCAAGGTGAAGCTGATCCAAAGAGACGTTTGCTTCAGTTTGATGTCCAAGAGTTTTGTGATAACTTTGTGGAGGAAGTGGTGAAAACCCTCAAGGACGTCAACTGTGGGAACCAAAATTCACACTGTCGATTTCCGTTTAAATAAGGAAACTAGGAAAACCCTAATTTCCCAGAGGACCCGGATATCTGTTAATTACCACACGTCAAGCAATCAGAACACGAGAATAACAACGATAAAAATAAGAAATCGAAAAGAGAGCAAAGTAGATCTTTATTCCGAATCTGCGTATGAGCGTTACAACAAGGTATAAGCCTGGGCTCGAGAGCTGTCGGCGAGATTCCTAGTTCTAGCAACCCTAAGACGGCTAAACCTAATTGAGTCGCAGCTCGAAATAACAAAAACGGAAATTTGCCTAAATTGCTCTAAGTGCTAAGTTTGCTCTGAAAAAAGTTCTCCCTCTGCTCCTCGTCTAGGACTCCTTATATACTAGCTCCAAGGTTGGTTTACGCTTTTACTCTTCTGCCCTTAAGCCGTCATAGCATAAAAATGGAGATATTCCATTTTTCCTGATCTTCACAATTATCTTCAAAACTTCCATATTTATCCGCGGAAACTTGACATTTATCCTTCCTCGTGGGCCAAGCGTGAACCATGCTGCGGTTCACGGGCTTTGGTTAGGAAAAATCGTAGGATGGGCCTCGAGTCGTGTTTTAGGTCCCTTTGGGCCGTCTTCCGACTCGACACGTTTACTACTAGTTTTCCGCGGTTTATAATCCGCGAAGTTTGATCGATGAATTAGAATAGCGGGAAACATGGACTGAGCTTGCTACGGTCTTCGGGAGATAGCATTCGAAGGTCTGACGAGAATGCAACGATTGGTGTCGCATCGATGTTCGGGAAGGTTCAATCGCTACACAGCGACCGAACTTTGGCTCGAGCCCGGTCGCTACGTAGTGACCGAGCGAGACAAGTGCTCGGTCCCTACGTAGCGACCGAGCTTTGGCTTGAGCTCGGTCGCTACGTAGCGACCGAGCGGGACGATCGCTCGGTCGCTACGTAGCGACCGAGCTTTGACTCGAGCTCGGTCGCTACGTAGTGACCGAGCTTTGGCTCGAGCTCGGTCACTGCGTAGCGACCGAGCGGGACGATCGCTCGGTTGCTACGTAGCGACCGAGCTTTGGCTCGAGCTCGGTCGCTACGTAGCGACCGAGCGGGACGATCGCTCGGTCGCTACGAAGCGACGAGCTTTGGCTCGAGCTCGGTCGCTACGTAGTGACCGAGCTTGGCTGAGCTCGGTCGCTACGTAGCGACCGAGCGGGACGATCGCTCGGTCGCTACGTAGCGACCAAGCTTTGGCTCGATCTCGGTTGCTACGTAGCGACCGAGCGGGACGATGCTTGGTTGCTACGTAGCGACGAGCTTTGGCTCAGGTTGGTTGCTGCATAGCAATCGGACGGCGTGTATACGTGGTGACCGAGCTTGGTTTGTTCGGTTTTAATCCCAAAGGATACTTTTTCGTAAAAACTTCGTATTGGTTATTTTTACGAAAATTACATCTCTTCTTTTACTATCTTTTCGGAAATACGATCTCCGAGGATTTTCGGGTGGTAATTCCGTCGTAACCGTTTTTGACCCCAACAGTTAGCCCCCCAGCCCGTTAGGATCATGCATCGTAGGATCCTAGCGTGCGGTTAGGCATGTTGGCAAGTTAGGCGTGATGGATGGAATTAATATCCGAAAGTCCGAGCTTGAATAGTAAATCCTATGTCTTATAAGAAGGGAGGTAACTTGTTCCATAATTTTTTCACTTTCTTGTCTTTCTCTAAGATCTTTCTTAAAAAAAAAAAACTTTCTATCTTTCTCTCCACCCTTTTCCTCTATTCTCTCAAGAGAAGTGTACAGATGTCGAGCAAGAAAAAGATTGCGAAAAAGGGTCTTCGTCCGCGAGTCCTTATGAAGAGCTCGTTGTTCCGAAGATGGAGTTCGTGCCTCACTCGGTGCATCCTGCCGAGAACGAGGCATGGTGGGTTGCTCATTATGGCTCGTTGACCCCTCCCAAGGAGAAGCCGTTCCCGGTCCTGGTCCATCGTGGAGTCGAGGAAGAAGATGCAAGTAAGACTACCGACGAGTTTCTCGCGATGATGCGATCGTTCTACCATATCCCGGATGCTGTGGAGTTCCGGGTTCCCCGCCGCGGGGAATGTGCTAACAGCCCCCCGGAGGGTTACTTTACTTGCTATGAGGCGTTCGTAGTGCGTTTTCGCCTATGGTTCCCCATACCAGAAATTCTCGTCCGAGTGTTGGATCGTTTCGAAGTTGCGATAAGTCAGTTGACTCCCCTTGCCATTCAGCATCTTATTGGGATCCTGATCCTAAGCTACGAGCATGGCCTTTCCCTCTCCGTCGATCATTATGAAGCGCTTTTGAGGCTTCAACTTGTCAGAGATACGGATAAGCATAGGTTGGTCCCTCGGAAATTTATGTCAGTGGTTAAGAAGTTTATTTCAAACTTCAACTCGTGGAAGAAGTTCTTATTCTCCGTTCGTATAGACGCTGCATCCGTCGAAGATAGTTGCATTCCACTGTTCCGGAGGTTGCCGAATGATCGTCCCTTCATCAACCCTTTTGCTCCGTTCCCCGAGGACATCATTTCGGTGAGGGATCTTCTCAGGAATGGTCCCTTCTTCTGGACTTCTTTTACGCCGAAGAGGGTTCGGAAGGCACTGAGATTCGTGCAACCCGGTCCTACTTTGGATGCGGACACAGGAAGCGACTCCGAACCTGACGACCAGAAACCGTCGAAGCTCCAACGGCTGTGCCGGAGTCGAGTTCTTGGAAGGGAAAAGATGTCGATCTTGGCGACATAGAGTTTTTGATGGATGACTCTATGCTTGCAGGATGGGATCCGAACCTTGCTTACGGCGATGGGAGCGGTTCGAGCGAGGCCCCTCTTCCGGATTTCGATGACTTCTTTGCTGGACTGCCACCGGGTTTCGATGCTCCTCCTCCTACAAAGAATCGGCGAGGCCGAGAGTCGTTGCAGAGGGATCTCGCATCATCAATGGGGTTAGTTTTTGAGGATTTCTTGGTGATTGTCCTGTGTATATGTTTATAACATGTCAATCGATTTGCAGGGCCTGAGCCTGCTGGGCTCGGCCATTGAGGCGGGCCATAGAGAAGCCATGGTCTACCGCTTTAAAGCGGAGAAGAAAGCGGAGCGGGATCTCGCTCGCGTGCAAGGCGAGATGCTGGAGCGAGAGGCGCAACTTACTCGTGACCATGCGCGGGCTGTTCGTAAAGCGGAGAGGAAAGGCAAAAGAGAAATCGTCGAGGTGATGAAGACTCGCGCATCTCAATTCCAGGTTGAGTATGGGAACCTCAAGAATGCCTTTACCTCGGTGGGTGACTTTCGCGAGTGCCGCGGTTCGGTCGGAAGTCTTTGGAGGACGCGAGCCGATGACTATGTGTTTGAAGAGGAAATGAGCTTGATGAAGAATGGGATGAGTGAACGTGCCCATGCTGAGGCGCTTATCCCTCCGATTGACGAGAAGATTCAAGGGTTCTGGATTCCATCCCGGTTTCCCCTGATACCGAGGAGGTTCCGACCGGGTTTCCCGATGGTGGCGAGGAAGTGGATCGTCCCGCGGATGCGTTCGGCGCTTCGTTGTCCGGGGACTTTGACTTTGGATTATGAGGGCGGATTAGTTATCCTTTTATCTGTTTTCGGCCAAGTGTGGCCCTTTGAATTTGGATTTTGTTTAGGCCTAGATGGCCGTATTTGTATTTACCGGGACTGGCCGTGGTGGCTTTGAATCCCTTGCCGCTTTACGCGGTTTATTTATATGATAAATGTTTTGTTTCGAGTTTTCCTGAGTAGGGTTGAAGTAAATACGAGTTGTCGTCTCGTATTTAGTTCTGATTAGACGTTCAATCTGTTGGTTCGTTCGTGATTTTCGTAAAAATTTACTTATCTTTACGATTTTCGAGAACATTGAGATATGAACGGAGAGACATGGTTTAGGATCTCGTATCTTTTAGATATCATGCCTTGAGATGTTTGAGACCAGAGCGTTGGGTTTAGGGCAAGACCTAGGTTTACTTTCGGTTAAGGTTTGTGCGGTGACTAGCCGGCTATCGTTTTTCCTGTTGCGATTTCTTCCTGACTCGCACCGATTTAAAGTCCGCGATATATTCTCGGCTTATATGACTTGTATGGTACGAATCGAGCATCTTCTCAGAATCAACTGGAAGTGCTAAACCAAAATTTCGGATTTTTGTTGTAGCGCGCTTTTGTCCTTGTGCTGGACGTTTTTAAAGATCAAAAGAGTGATCGGATTGCGTTTGTTTAAGACGGCTGGCGTGTTCGTCGGGGCCAATCGACGAAAGGATGTAAGGTTTTTGGTGGTCGCGTTCGGACAATTTGTTAGCATTGTCCTCGAATTTTAACTTTTGCGACGTCTCGCAGTTATTTCGAGGATTATACGTATATTTTGCGTGTTTGAAAGATGATAATCTTTACGATTTTTGGGCCGGAAGGGGCCGCAGACAAGAGTCTTACGTTTTCAGGCGTGTCCTGAAAGTTTCTTTTGTGTTTTACTGAAGCGTAAACGTTTTCGATAAAAAAAGGACAACGTATATTGTAGTAAAAGTTTTTGAAGTTTCTAAAAAACTCGATTAAAATAATGAAGATTTTTCTAAGTGGGAGTATACGAGTATACGCACCCACTCCCCCCCCTTTTAGAGAGGGGGGATAGCTGAACTCGTTTTGACGAGCTGCCTACGTACCCCTTTCGAGGATCAAGCCATCTCGTAGTTCTGTTTCATGCCGCAAGTGTTCTTACTCGGCGTGGTAGATGTCGCGATGTCCGCCTTGACCGTGTCGATCGTGGCTGGGTTGACGCTATTTTCCGGATGTTCCGGTTGAGTTGTCGCGTGGGCTTAGGATTTATGTCGAGCTTCGACGTCCGATGCGTTTGCGTCGATAGACGATTTTACTTTGTCTTCTCCTGGGGCGCTTTTGGCTGAAGATCGATCTATCTTCGCGCGTTTGTTGCGTTGCGGAAGCCGTGATTTGCCTTAACTTATGCTCCGCGAGGAAGCATAGTCGCGACTGTTTTGGCATCCCCAGATGGCCGCGACTCCGCTCGGCGTTGGGAACTTGAGACCCAGGTGGTAAGTTGACGGAACTGCCTGCATGGCGTTGGGCCATGGGGTTCCCATGATCACGTTGTAGATAGCGGGATGATCGACTACCGCGAATTCGACGATTTTTGTGATCTCCTTGGCCATGACTGGCAATTGGATTGATCCGAGAGTCATCGACACTTCGCCTGAAAAACCCGTGAGTGGTTTTGGCGTCGGAATTACTTTTCCGAGTTTGATACTCATCCGCTTGAGAGTGTCGCGGAAGATTACGTTGACCGTGCTTCCCGTGTCGACGAGTACCCTTCCGACTTCTAAATCTCGTGTGACGAGATCTATGACGAGCGGGTCGCAGTGAGGTTGGTCGATACCGCCGGCTTCTTCCTCTGTGAAGGTGATCGAGCAACTTTGGCCGTCTCGTGGCGGAGACCATGTAGGCCAATTTGCACTTGATTTCTTCCTTGGTTGGTAAGCCTTGATGGCCGACACGGTATCGCCGCAGTATTGTGATCCTCCGATGATCATATTGACTCTGCGACGATTGTTATCGTTCCCTTTGTCATCCGGCCTCCTACCGCGTTTATCCCCAGGTTGGTTTCGTTGAGGGGATTTTTCAGCGGGCGGATTTCTATCCGTCTTTGGAGGGCGATCGGAATCGAGGATGAGATCCTTGACGCTAGTTACTTCCGAAAGCTCTCCAGCGAGTAGCTTCGCGGCCAGTCTTGCTCCCAAGACTTTGCAATTGGTCGTGGAGTGTCCTCGGGATTGGTGGAACTCGCAGAAGGTGTTTTCGTCATACCCTTGATTGCGAGTCCATGTGTTGCCCGTGGTCCGGCCTTGATCCGAATTGATCGCATAGTTATGCGCCCCTTGGAGATCTTCCCCCTCGTGATGGACTTATTTGTCGTTACGAGAGTTCTTCTTTTTCCCCTTCGGATCTGCGTCTTTCGAGGATGGTCTCGCCGGCTTATGTTTTTGCGATAAGACTTTCGTTTCTTCCTCGACTATGATGTAGTCCGTTGCTTTGTGGAGGGCGTCCTGGATCGTTCGCGGTTTGTCGAGAGTTATCCATTTTCTGAATTTCGACTTGTACCAGAGCGTCTTTCTCAGCGCGTCGATGGCCACTTTGTCGCTTATCCCGCTGACCCTGGACATTATCAGTTTGAACCGACTGATAAACTCGCGGAGGGGTTCGTCTTCCCTCTGGGAGAGACTCCATAAGTCAACATCGGAGGTTTCTCTGTCTATGAATACAGAGTACTGTTTGAGAAATTCCGATGCGATCTGTCGAAAACTCCCGATGGTGTTGCGACGAAGGCGTGCGAACCATTCGAGCGCTGCTCCTTCAAGATTTTCGACGAACAGGCGGCAATAGCCGGCATCTTTTTCGCCGTCCTTCAGTCTTGCTCTTCCCATCGCGAGATGTGGAAAGCCTGAAGGTGCGCTTTTGGATCGGCCGTACCATTGTACTTTGGTACTTTGATCTTTCCCGGATCGGACACCCTCATGTCCGAAATGCGACTGGTAAAGGGGGTCTTTTGAACTCCTTCTAGCAGTCGATCGATCTCGGGGGCAGCACTAGTAGCATGATGGATTTGAGACTTTACGGCTCTCACTTCTGCTGCAGTCTTGGTGATGTAGTCGCGAAGATCGCGGATATCCGATGTCTCGTCAGTAGATTTCCGAGCCTGTCGGCGTTTACTGCGAGTGAGCTCAGTTTGCCTTTCGGCCAGCTCCTCTTGTTCGTTCCAATAGGCGACTTCTTCTTCTTCCGTCATTGGTTTTTCGAACGGGGAGCCTTCCCGAGCGGATTGGCTTCTGGTCCTTCTTGGATGTCTGTCGACATCCTCGTCGGTGTCGTTGGAGACATCGCTAGGATCCAGGTCAATGTGTTCGGCTTCTTTATCCTCCGAGTCCTTTGAAGGGGGCGGAAGATTTTCAGGGTTCCCCTTTTCGACGGGAGATTTCTCGCTAGGGTTTTGACCGGAAGGTCGTTCCCGCGCGAGTCCTGCTCTATCGAGTGGGGTGGCGAAGTCGAGCCTCTTCCCGCGGATTTTGGTGGTTCCGCAGGGACGGATAGCTTGGGTCCTTGCCGTTAAGGTTTCAACCTGTTTGGTTAAGGTATTCACGAGCTTATCCTGTTCTTCCGACCTTTTCTCATAGGTGGCGAACATCTTTTTGAACTCCTCGAGCGTCGCGGCGTTGGCTTGCGCGTTGGCCGCGGATACGTCCGCTACTGGAGTGTGGAGATCGGTGCCGCTGCCTCCATTAAGAGGAGTTTGCACGTTATCCGCGTCGTTGGTTGACATGTCAGATTGTGTGTGGCTTTTGCGGGTTAGATTGATCCGTAAGTCCCCCTCCTTCTAGCGCCAAACTGTGGGAACCGAAATTCACACTGTCGATTTCCGTTTAAATAAGGAAACTAGGAAAACCCTAATTTCCCAGAGGACCCGGATATCTGTTAATTACCACACGTCAAGCAATCAGAACACGAGAATAACAACGATAAAAATAAGAAATCGAAAAGAGAGCAAAGTAGATCTTTATTCCGAATCTGCGTATGAGCGTTACAACAAGGTATAAGCCTGGGCTCGAGAGCTGTCGGCGAGATTCCTAGTTCTAGCAACCCTAAGACGGCTAAACCTAATTGAGTCGCAGCTCGAAATAACAAAAACGGAAAATTGCCTAAATTGCTCTAAGTGCTAAGTTTGCTCTGAAAAAAGTTCTCCCTCTGCTCCTCGTCTAGGACTCCTTATATACTAGCTCCAAGGTCGGTTTACGCTTTTACTCTTCTGCCCTTAAGCCGTCATAGCATAAAAATGGAGATATTCCATTTTCCCGATCTTCACAATTATCTTCAAAACTTTCGTATTTATCCGCGGAAACTTGACATTTATCCTTCCTCGTGGGCCAAGCGTGAACCATGCTGCGGTTCACGGGCTTTGGTTAGGAAAAATCGTAGGATGGGCCTCGAGTCGTGTTTTAGGTCCCTTTGGGCCGTCTTCCGACTCGACACGTTTACTACGAGTTTTCCGCGGTTTCTAATCCGCGAAGTTTGATCGATGAATTAGAATAGCGGGAAACATGGACTGAGCTTGCTACGGTCTTCGGGAGATAGCATTCGAAGGTCTGACGAGAATGCAAGGATTGGTGTCGCATCGATGTTCGGAAAGGTTAATCGCTACACAGCGACCGAACTTTGGCTCGAGCCCGGTCGCTACGTAGCGACCGAGCGAGACGAGTGCTCGGTCGCTACGTAGCGACCGAGCTTTGGCTTGAGCTCGGTCGCTACGTAGCGACCGAGCGGGACGATCGCTGGTCGCTACGTAGCGACCGAGCTTTGCTCGAGCTTGGTCGCTACGTAGCGACCGAGCGGGACGATCACTCGGTCGCCGCTCGGTCGCTACGTAGCGACCGAGCTTTGGCTCAGGTTTGGTTGCTGCATAGCGATCGGACGGCGTGTATACGTGGTGACCGAGCTTGGTTTGTTCGGTTTGAATCCCAAAGGATACTTTTTCGTAAAAACTTCGTATTGGTTATTTTTACGAAAATTACATCTCTTCTTTTACTATCTCTTTCGGAAATACGATCTCCGAGGATTTTCAGGTGGTAATTCCGTCGTAACCGTTTTTGACCCCAACATCAACCAGACCCATAAGAAGAGCATATCCACACGTGCACCTGTAGCTGAGCCATCCTTATTCATCAGCAAGAAATCCAAAGGTAAATCTGACATCCATGTTGAGGAGTTGAAAGATTTTTCAGATTCTTTACCCATCTATGATGAATATGATGAAGAGCCAATTGAAAGCTTGTTTTCTTGTGAGAAAAATTGTGATCTTCTTCTCTTGAACCTGAGTTTGTAACTGATATTGAACATGCAATTGTAGAACTAACCATTTTGCAACCGGAGCATCCGAGTAGTCTTGTTTTCTTTCCACAGGTTTTGGAGGAAGAGCCACTAGATTTACCACATCAAGGACCATGTCTTGACACTAGGATATTTTTGATGAAGATCAAGATCCTATCTTTGATGAGGAGGATGAACCTGGTCCAGTCTTTGATGAAGAAGCAACAAACATAACATCCATCGCTATGGAGAGCCATCTTTGCTTTGATCCCGACACAACTCCTGCCCCTTTGTCTTTTGAACTTCAAGCGCACTTGTTTGTTTTGAGTATCCAGGAAAGACAGGTTGAGCCTCTGAGAAATGAAAGCATTGACCGTGCCCAACAGCCTGAGATTTGGAGAAGCTTTGTTGTCCAAACCGGCTACCTTGGAGATACCAGCGACAGGGGTTCAGTCAAAAACGGATATCTCAACATTCAGAAAGTCTTTTGTCATGAATTCAATTTCAAAGGAAATCCAACTCACCAAGGATTCACTGAGGATTGGAATCACTTGAAAAGCATCACGGAGGAAGGAGTTATGAATTTTCCAAACCGGAGATTCTCCAGTCCGTCTATCCTCGAGTACCAGACTTCTAAAGGAGATTCAGGCTCAAGAAAGGAGCGGCCTAAGCCAAAACCGATCCTCAACGAACCAAAGGTCTTTCCTCAGTCAACCTCCTGTCCAAACCAAAAGCACTGTAAGGATCATGGGTTGATTGTCTCTGCTCATCTTGAAAATGTTTTAAAACCGAGAATTTCTAAGCAAAAACAAATCTTACTTGGTTGAAAAACGTTTTGCTTAAACATTTTCTTGAATTGTTTTCATTGAGCTGTGCTTTGAAAGATATTTGGTTTAAGAAAAGGAATGAACCAAAATTGCTTAGGCCAAAAAATCAGTTTGATTTCACTCATGATGAGGATAGAGAAACCCTTTGATTATTTCTTTCGCAGATTTGATGTTGTTTCTCTAGTTGTTTTGAATGAACATGATAAGCATGATCAGTTTCCAAGGAAAGCAAGCACTGGTGAATGCCTAAGGACTTGTGTTCGTGGAACATGGAACCGCACATACCTGAGGGAACGAGTTCAAACATCCAAAGAAGTTTCTGTCCAAACTTTTCATTCATTGAATTTTCCATGAATTTTAAATCCTTTGTATCTGATTTATTCGCTTTTGATACATGTACAATGGATTTGAGGACAAATCCTTTTGAAGAGGGAGGGAATGATGTGCCGCAGTCCATGGATCATTACATGGAACCAGCTCAGCATGGAGTTCAGGACGTTCTTAACATTTCAACCGAGGTTCATGTTTTTCACCATGCCAGACTTGACTTGGATCATGCCAGACCTGAGAAAGATCATGCCAGACTTGAGAAAGATCATCCCGGACTTGAGAAAGATCATGCCAGACTTGACTTGGATCATGAGGTTTCACAAAATGATCGAGACATCTCTCTTTTGGCTCGATTGGCCCATACTGCACGTACTGGCGACCGTACTGATGGGCCCATCTACCCTTTTGATCAGTTCATGCACTTTGATCAACCAAATTTCACTATGGCAAGGATCCTTCACCTTTCTGAAGACATAGGACGCACTTGGTCCAGTCTGGTTCATGATCCGGACATGGTGGCTCATACGGACAGTCCCACATCCGTCCTTCTCCTTACCGCGGTCCATGCTTCAGGATACAACGAACCTGGACAGAAGCCGATCAGTCACAATTAATAATCTGTCTTTATTTTGTTTAATGACTAGATCTAAATCTAGATCTACTTTTCTATTTAATTCCTAGATCTACAAAACTCTATAAGTATGAAACTCTTTCATTTTAATAAATCAGAAATCGATTTTGTCTAAAGTTTGAGTTAAACTCTTTGTTCTTCGTTTAGAACTTGTTCTTAGTTTCTTGGTGAGTCATATCCAAGTAAACATTTCCTCCAATAGTTGGTCTTGTGAGTCATATCAAGCAACGACGAGAGATCCTTCACTTGGTGGTCTTGTGAGTCATATCAAGCACCATTTGGAGTCGGGAATATCGAAGGCCTTTCCGCAACCTTCGTGCGACCCTTCAATCCATCCAGTTCTCCATCCGGAGTTCATATCCAAATCTGATCCATTCGAGTGAGCCGATCTTAGGGTCCTTCACTCGTGACCTTTGGTAACTCACAACCTTTGGTAACTCATGACCTTTGGCCACTCGTGCCTCTTGGGACATGACCAACCGTTTAGCCCAACCGCCCAGTCTATGGTGCGATTCAAACCGACCGTCTAACCAACCAACGTTTAGGTTAGCGGTTTGGTTATGACCGGCCAAGTCTAGGGATGTGTCCCTTGGACTGAACCAACACAACCCTTCGTGTATAATCAGAAAGAAGAGAAAGGGCCGGATAGAAACAAGAAGAGGAGAAGCGGTTAGGTCTAATGGACCGACCAGAGCAGCAGTGCGATCACAAGGACCGTCTGTTTGGTCTGATGGAGCCATAGCCCACCACGTACCTTCTGAACTGTGTCAGGGTTCTCCATGCTTTTCTCCTGCTCTCGTCTCCCATTCTTGATCGGAGGTTGCTTCACAAACGATCAGATCACCGGAAACCTAACCACCACACAATCGGCCTTGCTTTGGCCGGAAACTCTCTCTCTCTCTACGATTTCTCTGAGTATTTTTACTCTGGATTGGATGAATGAAATCGACAGAGAGGACCCCGTATTTATAGAAAACGAGGGGGTAAGTCTTGCCCCACGAACAGGCATGACTGGCCAGCGGATGGGCACAATCGGCCAAGGGTTACACCCTCTCGGCCGCATGCGTCCCTTCGCCAATACAGCATGGGTATGGGTCGGACAGAGGCCCAAGGCCTTACCCAATCCCTCTGGACTTAGCCCACGGCCTTGTCCCAAGCCCCAACAGTCCATGGCCTCATGGCCGGACCCCCATGGCCCGCCAGTGGCCCGGACCTGGACCATTAGACCGAAACCCGAACAGTCCGTCCAGCTGAGATGAGCTGACTCCCAGCTGCCTCAGGTGAGTGAGCTAGTAGTTCAGCTAGTGGAGCTGACTTAGAAGTGGCCGAGCTGGAGTGAGCTTAACCTAACTCCGTTGAGCTGGTCGAGCTACTTGTTCCATCCGTCAAGCTACCGTCTTACTCGTCCTAGCTGACTCTCGACTTGTATAAGGTAAGTCTAAGTTTTTTACGTCCTTAACCTTCTTATCTGGCTGACTATTATGTTTCGTCGAACCATGGCCGTCCCAATGATCCTATTCAGGATCCGGGATGTTACAAGTCTCCCCGACTAACAATGGATTCGTCCTCGAATCCAAGTCATGTGTTTCATCCAACATAAACTGGTCAAAACATTTTTAAAACTCGGCCTTCATCCTGGCCTCCGTCTCCCAAGTGGTCTCTTCTCAACCATTACAATCCCAAATGACCTTGACCATCTGGATTGTTTTCTTTATCATTGCTTTTTCCATCCTATCTACGATCCGAACCGGCCTTGTTTCAAAAGTTAGATTTGTACCTAGATCAGATGGTATTTCTGGTATTAAGACGTCCTGATCCGTCAAGCACTTCGGAGTTGGGAGACATGGAATACGTTATGGAAGGCTTTCATCTCGGATGGTAAGTCCAACTTATATGCCACACTACCCACTCGTTCTATGATTCTGAACGGACCTAGGTATCTTGGATCTAATTTCCTTCTACCAGAAATTCACACTCTACCTTTAAAGGTAATCATTTTGAGATAGACCATATCACCCACTGCAAACTTCAGTTCTTTCCTTCGTTTGTCAGCGTAATGTTTTTGTCTGTCCTGTGCGGCCCTCATCTTGTCCCGCACGGACTTGATCTTCTCCGTGGTTTCCTCCATGATTTCGGGGCCTATCATGCTGCGCTCCCCCACTTGGGTCCAGCATAACGGTGTCCTGCATGGTCGTCCATAGAAAGCTTTGTATGGCGACATGCCTATACTGGAGTGGAAGCTGTTATTGTAGGAGAACTCCACTAACGGCAAATTCTGTTCCCAGGAATCACCCCAATCGAGAACACATGCTCGAAGCATATCCTCCAGCGTCCGTATAGTTCTTTCTGACTGCCCATCCGTTTGGGGATGATAAGCCGTACTCATGTTCACTCTTGTTCCTAAAGCTTTCTGAAAAGCTTGCCAGAAGTGAGAAGTGAACTTTGAATCTCTATCTGAAACTATACTTGAGGGTACTCCGTGTAGCCTCACAATCTCGTCAATGTACTTACTCACAATCCGGTCGACTCCATCAGTCTTTTTGATGGCCAGGAAGTGGGCAGACATGGTCAGTCGATCCACTATTACCCAGACAGCATCAATCCTATTCCTGGTCGTGGGAAATCCTGTCACGAAATCCATCGTGATGTGATCCCACTTCCATTCCGGAATAGGTAGGCTCTGAAGCAGTCCACTCGAAACTTGTTGTTCGGCCTTGACGAGTTGACAAGTAGGACACTTGCCAACCCATTCGGCCACATCGACCTTCATCCATATCCAATGATAGTATTGTCTGAGATTATGATACATCTTGGTCACTCCAAGATGGATCAAGAATCTAGACTTGTGAGCTTCCCTAAGGATCTCGTCCTTTAAACTCCTATCATTGGGTACGCTGATCCGACCATGAACTAAGATCGTACCGTCCTTTGCGATTTGATACTCAGTCAGGTCGTTCCGAGCAACCGTCTTCAGGTTCTCGTCCTGATCTTGGGCCGCTCGGATCCGGGTAAGTAGGTCGGCTCTATGCAACGCCTCTAAACCACGTGGTCCATCCGTTCCGTTCAAAGCATTTAAATGAACGAAGTGTTCGACCTCATCCGGCTCGTCCGTTCCGCTTCCGAGCGCGACGTCTTCTCGCTTCCAGCTCAAGGCGTCGGCCACAAGGTTAGCCTTACCCGGATAGTAAGTGATGTCTAGGTAGTAGTCGGCCAAGAACTCCATCCACCTCCTCTGCCTTAAGTTTAACTCAGGCTGGGTGAATATATACTTCAGATATGGTCCGTAAATATGGACTTTGGCCCCATATAATATGATCGCCAAATTTAAGGCGAATACTACCGCAGCCATTTCAAGGTCATGGGTGGGGTAGTTTCCCTCATGTTCTTCAGCTGCCTTTATGCGTAGGCAATGACCTTCCCATGTTGAGTCAACACGCAACCGAGTCCAGTGATGGACGCATCCGTGTAGACCACATAAGGTTGGTCTGCCTCCAGAAGAACCAGGACGGGTGCGCTAGTCAGCATATCCTTAAGTGCGGATAAACATCTCGTACACTCATCAGACCATGTGAACTTAAAGTCCTTCCCAGTCAACCATGTCATAGCTTGAGCCAAGCTTGCAATCCCTTCAAAAACTTTCTATATAACCTGCCAGCCCTAGGAAGCTTCTAACTTATGTGGTACTGCATGGTCGGGGCAATCCTTGACTGCCCTGATCTTCTCTGGATCCCCTGAGACGCCCTGGTCAGAAAACAATATGACCGAGGAACCCAATACTCTTTTGCCAAAAACTGCACTTGCTGAGTTTAGCAAAAAGTTTGTGCTCTCGTAATCGTTCCAGCACGGCTCTCAAATGTTTCCGATGAGATTCTCGTCCTTGGAGTAGATCAGGATATCATCAATGAGATGATCACTGATTCATCCAAGAAGTCCCGGAACACGCTATTCATTATTTTCATGAATGCAGCAGGTGC